>NC_091118.1:156707880-156895380 GCF_040183065.1 Periplaneta americana | reverse complement strand
ACAACTTCCTAATATTATCTGCTATGTAGTTCTACCATATTTTATGGACGTACAGTGTCGACTTTCGTGATTGTTATACAGTATTAAAATGGCTGGAAAAAAAATTAGTGGCAGGATATTTTACAGCAGAGGATGTAAAACCTGCAGAAATCTATTCTATAACGTGCGAGATATAAGGGAATTGTATGGGCCGTCCCAGCATCTATTGTATAAGTGGACTAGACCATGTTTAAAAACGCTACAACAAGCTGTCGTGGATGAAGAACTCTTAGAAATAATTGTAGAAGTTTCTAAACCAATACTTGAAACAAATGTTGACAAAATGACTGTCATGAATACAGGCGGATACATATTTATGCCATGACAATAAAACTACATTATAAGTTTAGGAAATGTGCTTTCAATTGCCCATAACCGTCTGAACTAACATAAAACGTATATTGTCTCTTTTTGCGCGAACATTTTAAAAGGTTGCTAAACATTTTCAGATAAAGTTTAACTTTTACTGTGCGTAAAAGCTGCATACTTATTTTCTTATTTGTTTCTTTACTAGTATTAGTAAGTTCAACTAAAATGTACCTACGTAAGACTACGTAGGACCTACTGTATATGGTCACATCACTTTATGAAACATCAGAATTGTACACTGACGTTCAAAGATATGTGACCTACGATTTTATGATCGTGTAAGAGAACTTTCGAACTACGAGATAAGTTATAAACAAAGATACAGTAGAACCTCGATTATCCGTCACCCTATTAACCGATTGGTGGATTATCCGACTGTCTTTCTCTTGTTGTTTGTTTGTTTGTTTTTTTTTTTTTTCAGAAAAATATGAAGTACAATATTTATATTAGTACGTATTTTTTCTACATAGGGTTACTACAAATCTTTACCGTTACATAGTATGTAATAGGAATGCTACCATTACCGGCAGTAGAAACACTTACTTTTAGGAGGGAGTGTTTTTCACAACTTCTAAAACAGTTATTATCTCTTTTCAAAGAAATGACTCCAAGAACTTTCCCACGATTGAAAACTCGGCGTAATTGAATCACTCTGTGCAAAATGTAAAAAGAAAGCGTTTTAGCGGTTTGGGAAAGGATAAACCGTGGCTTATCTCGCATAAGAATATGAGATTGGCAGAAGAAATGTGCGCGATTTAGTAAAATGAAACAAGAATAAAGTGCTATGTATTACTGTATTTCACTGTTTTTATGTTTTCATTAGTTATAACTAGACTTCGTGGATTGCCACGAGAATCGTAAGGTTTACTACGCTCGCGGTATAGACTGTATGAGAAGGGGACGTGCAACGGATCGAGTATGCCTCTGATGTAAACACTGAGCAGTATACTGCGGTTACAATAAAACCTGTATCCTGCATTCAAGAAATATAATGAATGATCATTGAAGTAGCAAATGTCTAAACATGTAAATACACAATTATTTTGTAGTGAGATACATTAACTCTTAAAATTTAATGTAATATACTCACATCATCCTTGAATATGTGCATTGCAGTGAAGAGTTACGTACATTTTGAGCGACTGCAAAGTAACCTCCTCCGATGGTCACTTAAACAGTTATTATTTTGGAAAAATGTAGTTCAACATCACATGATGTAATAGGTGCATATTTGAAGAACGGGAAGTCACTACTTTTTAGCACACCAACTTCACACGTCTTGTCGTGACGTGATAGTACATCATTTATAGTACGATGTTGTGAATAGGCAGAATTTTTAGCAATAATGTTTCTCAATTTACATTTCACTTTTTCTGAAATTAGTGATATTTTGGATAACGATTTGTGATACTTTATCCACTATATTAAGGGCTTTTGAGAGTTGTAGTTTAGACGATTCTAACAGGGTGATGCTTTCGGACACGATTTTAAAATTAGAATCAATGAACAGAATATCTTCCAACAGCTGTTCAGAAGGCAATGATTTTACAGCTGCAACAGCGGAACTGTCTGTGCTATATAATGCATCACTTACCTCCATTTTTTTGCCGTAATATTCTGAATAATAATTAACAGCATCCAATCAGGTTTTTCAACGGGTCAAGACTGGCTGCGGGGGTAAGGGTATTCCAGAGGCAATTGTTTGGAACAGCAACAATCTCATTGTAGTATGTTTGATTGAATTCCTGCCTGCACTAAACAAATGTTAAGCTTTGACTATTCCGACCACAGTAATGCAAAAACAAGTGCTTACATAGGTATACATTAGCTGTAGCTGCTCTATCTATTTGGACCGGTCACAACTCTTAACATGAACTGCTTATACTACGAGACCGGGCGGTCGCTCACCTCCTCTATACTACCGTACATCGGCAACCTGATTGCACGCTGCGTGTGGCAATTCAACGAAGTCTAGTTATAACCATTAGGCCTATATTATATAGTGTAGTGTGTAGTATGAAGATACCAGTGGTTGCAGTATAGTAGGAGTTTCAAATTACGAAACTGTTATGCTCTTAATCCATGGAAATATTTTATAGTACTGATTATCCGACCTTTTCGATTAACCGTTCAGTCTACCCCCTTCATAATCACGTATAATAGAGGTTCTACTGTATAAGTTAATAAATTGACAAACTTTGAAAGAATTTCCGCTAGTTCTCAATAGATGCCACCATTATTTGGGCAGTTGAAAAGTGTCAGGAAAATATTTGTGTAGATTAAGAATTAATAGTTCTTATAATTGATAATATCAGCAGTTTCCAGCTAAACCGAGTGTTGTTTTACGATCAGAAGAATGATATGAAAAAGTGAATTTTATAATGTCGGTATGTTTATGTACGATTGGCGACATTGACTTATCTTCGCCATCTATTGATAAAAGTAATAACTAAGAAGCCACACTTACACCAACAATCGATTACTATCGATTAGTTTTGTCAGGTATCTTTGAACGTCAGTGTATCAATTCTAATTTTCAAATATAAAATTCTCTCTAATGTAAGCTATCAGACATTATTCGAAATAAATTTAATACCTATATAATTGGAGTTGTTCGATTTTATATCGTTTATCATATATTTAAAGAACTAGCTTGTGCAGATGTGAATCTAACACATAGTTTACATCGTACGAATTCTTTTCTTTCTGTAAAAGCCATAACGTGTTTTCTTATCCTAAACCTACAAGAAAGTGTACACGATAATACGTTTACTGTGCTAAGATGAATCGTTGAATTTCAATATGCACTGCTAAGCAAAGATACTAAAAGATGTGCACGGCCTTCACTGCTTCCAGTTCGTTCAACCGAGCCTGTTCCTGTGTGCCACAGATATTGGACACATTAATAACAGCGTTCCATAAATCTTTCATATAAACCACTGCTAGAGCGGCTGTGTGATTTATTACAGCGATATTCAATGTTTTTTAAGCTCTACCTCTACTAGAAACTTATTTGAAATTCAGGAAACAAAATATTCATTTTTCATGTTACATGAAGAGATAGTTATCGGATCCATGCGAATAATAGAGCCCTAATTTGCTGCTTAATCAAGCTCTCAAAATATTCTCGTCTCTCTATGATTTAATCCTGGCATACATCCGTACCGTAGCGTTTGTCTCATTTTTATACGATCGCATGACTTTCTTTTTGCTTAAATCTTATCTCTCAACCTGGAGAAAGGAATGGAAGTGGAACATTTTTTAACAGGTTGCCATTAATTAAACCAAATAATATGATGTAAAATAATTGAGTGAATACATTTAAAACGAACGACAAAATTGGAAAATTGTAAGTGATTTACGCATTTTCCCGCTATAGCCTATTACTTGCGCGTAGATTATCCTTTCAGCGATAGGTTTCATTGTCTTTACTATCTACAAGTGGAAATGGGGTTAAGAAGTTGAAATTAAATTACTAGGTACACAACATATTTCAATGTTTACGTGCAATTATAGTCTCCTACTTTCTCTCAGAAGTAGTGTTTCTAGATAAAAAAAATATACCTGCGAAAAAGAGGAGCTATATCTGCTTTCCATTACTCTGCAAACTGACTGATGAAATGTAAATAACAAAAAAGTCAGTTGATTACAATAAAATGCATTAAAATAATTATAATAATTATTCTGAACAAGAATATTAATATTTCTTCCGTGTAACAAAATTATAAAATTATAGCCCATGTTAAAATGAAAGTGGTTAATAAAAATGCTCGCGAGCACCAGGTTGAGAACGCCTTCCCTAAAGGGTTCAATTCAGACACTGAGGAGCCATTTATGTGGGACACAAATATCGTTCAAAAGCATCTGAGTAATATATGTACCAGAATATTTATTTTATAATTATTTCTTTAGTTTTTCTCTTGTAGCAAAATGATTGTTTTCTATAGTCTTTATGTTATTGTATTTTTATGATTTTAACATTATTTTTTTATTTTCTTTCGTAGGCCTATTCTTTGTCCGTAAGGCAATCTGCAATGGTAGAAAGATATTAAAACAAAATAATCTGAATGTGAATGGTCACCTGGTGTGTCAGGCAGACATTTTCCTTTCTTTGTGAAAAGTTATTATTATTATTATTATTATTATTATTATTATTATTATTATTATTATTATTATTATTATTAGTGGTGATGGTGGTGGTAGTCTAAAAAAAATTGAAAGTTAGAATTTATAAAACAGTTACATTACCGGTTGTCCTGTATGATTGGGAAACTTGGACTCCCAATTTGAGAGAGGATCAGAGGTTAAGGGTGTTTGAGAATAAGATGCTTAGGAAAATAGGGTAAATCGCAATATAGCGAACGTAGAAGCTCCGCCCACGACCCCTTCCACTTTTCCTCCCCTACTAGCTGAACAGACACTCTACGTGATAGGCGAGTGTTGTGTCGAATGCACATTTCATGTGGGTGGGGATAACTTTCCCTACTGGCGTTCGCTATATTGCGATTTATCCCGAAAATATTTGAGGCTAAGAGGATTGAAATTACAGGAGAATGGAGGAAGTTACACAACGCAGAACTGCACGCCTGACATAATTAGGAACATTAAATCCAGACGTTTGAGATGGGCAGGGCATGTAGCACGTATGCGCGAATCCAGAAATGCATATAGAGAGTTAGTTGGGAGGAGGAGGGGAAAAGACCTTTGGGGAGGCCGAGACGTAGATGGGAGGATAATATTAAAATGGAATTGAGGGAGATGGGTTATGTTTGTAGAGACTGGGTTGCTTAAAAGCCATAGCCTAAGTAAGTAAATACGTAAGTGGTGGTAGTGGTGGGGGTGGGAGAGGGAGTGGGAGTAGGTACAATTTTACAATTATGTTTTATTTAACGACGCTCGCAACTGCAGAGGTTATATCAGCGTCGCCGGATGTGCCGGAATTTTGTCCCGCAGGAGTTCTTTTACATGCCAGTAAATCTACTGACATGAGCCTGTCGCATTTAAGCACACTTAAATGCCATCGACCTGGCCCGGGATCGAACCCGCAACCTTGGGTATAGAAGGTCAGCGCTATACCAACTCGCCAACCAGGGAGTAGGTGTTTGTAGTATTAATTATACTGAGTAGGAGAAAGAAATAGAGATTTTCTTAATTAACAAATAAATTGATATATTGAAATTAAGAGAACGAACGGCATTTGTGTGAAGGAGAAAGCGAAAGCATAGAAACACATATCGGTAGCCGATACTTTTAATAGACAATAAACGTAACAAAGTGAAATGCAAAGCGATTAAAATTATTTTATGATAATGAAAAACATGCAAAAGTAGTTGAGCAACTCGAACATTTAAAAACTGAAAGAGGAACTGCTATAATTTCTACAGATGATACGAATTCAAAAGTGTTGGCAGTAATATTCAGCAACAAATTGAATCGTTGTCAATTCAGTATGATTGCAATGCTGAATATAATGGCAAATATTCATTAACGAGCACTTTAAAACAAATTGTAGTTTACATTTTCACTGTTGAATATGCTTAACTGTAGCAGTAGGCTTACAAATATGAGTAATTAATGAAAATTTAATCAGTTTTATATTGCCCCGTATTTCATTTATTTAACTAGCTAGCTAGTGAGTACAAATTAAAATTATAAAACAAAAATGTTTCTAGCCACTACAGTAAGAACCAGGCTCGTGTACAGTGTGGTCTTAGCCATTAATATAACATAACATTTACAAGGACAGTTTACTAAACACAGGAGTAACTTAATTAAAACCAATTTAAAAAATTTTGCACATCCACTTTCGGTTAAAATGCTTTATTCACGTGAAAATATTATTAGCGGCGCCGATATCCCAGGAGTTCTTGCTGATGAAGAGCTTATGTTACAATAGTTTATAGTGAAGATGAAAATCCAAAATGAGTACCAAATGTACGCAAAACATACTTATAAACAATATTTATATGAGTATCTGTTGCATAGGATAAATATGGGAAATGCCTGTTATTATTCGGTTGAGAAGCTTTTGTCATCTAGTCTGCTGTCAAAAAATCTGAAAGTTAGAATTTATAAAACAGTTATATTACCGGTTGTTCTGTATGGCTGTGAAACTTGGACTCTCACTTTGAGAGAGGAACAGAGATTGAGGGATTTTGAGAATAAGGTTCTTAGGAAAATATTTGGGGCTAAGAAGGATGAAGTTACAGGAGAATGGAGAAAGTTACACAACGCAGAGCTGCACGCATTGTATCCTTCACCTGACATAATTAGGAACATTAAATCCAGACGTTTGAGATGGGCAGGGCATGTAGCACGTATGGGCGAATCCATAAATGCATATATAGTGTTAATTGGGAGGCCAGATGGGAAAAGACCTTTGGGGAGGCCGAGACATAGATGGGAAGATAATATTAAAATGGATTTGAGGGAGGTGGGATACGATGGTAGGGACTGGATTAATCTTGCTCAGGATAGGGACCGATGGCGGGCTTATGTGAGGGCGGCAATGAACCTCCGGGTTCCTTAAAAGCCAGTAAGTAAGTAAGTATCTGTTGCATAGGTGATAAATAATGGTAGACTAGTTTCTTTCTGTTGGATAACATACCCTCACTTCAGTCTCTTGTAATACAGTGGACTCTCATAAGTTCGACAAAATAGAATTGAAAGTTCAGTCCAATAAGGGTAGTGGGTGTGGGAGGTGAAATGAATACAAATTATTATTTGTTATCCATCAACAAATACAGTACTGTACTTGCATTTCCTGCCCGCCCCGAGACTTGTGTATGCGCTTCTAGTACCACAGTGAGTTTCGACAGTTCCGTCTCATAAACGGTACAAATCTCAAATAGAAAAAAAGAAGAGTTCATTAATTTAAAATCAGTGATCAATATGGATGTCCTAATCAATAAAATATTCTGTTTTCCTTTAACAAAAGTACCACTACAAGACACAGAACCAATTCCCATTCAAATGGCAAATGAATATCAAATGTACGCAAAACATACTTATAAACAATATTTATGTGAGCATCTGTTGCATAGGTGATAAGTAATGGTAGTCTAGATTCTCTCTGTTGGATAACATACCCTCACTTCAGAGACTTGTAATACAGTGAACTCTCCTAAGTTCGATAAAAAAAAAGAATTGAAAGTTCAGTCGAATAAGGGTAGTGGGTATGGCAGGTGAAATGAATATAAATTCTTATCGGTTATCCATCAACGAATACAGTACTGTACTTGCATTTCCTGCCCGCCCCGAGACTTGTGTATGCGCTTCTAGTACCACAGTGGGTTTCGACAGTTCCGTCTCACAAACGGTACAAGTCTCAAATAGAAAAAGAAGAGTTCATTAATTTAAAATCAGTGATCAATATGGATGTCCTAATCAATAAAATAATCTGTTTTCCTTTAACAAAAGTATCACTACAAGACACAGAACTAATTCCCATTCAAAAGGCAAACCCATTTCTTAGTGCCCGTATAGGGGCGTGTCTAAAGGTACGGTCACATGTCGCTACTTTTGCTGCGCAACTTTTGTACTGCAGCTGCAAAAGTTGCGTGTCGTGTTCACACGTAAGCCAAAAGTAGCGTGCTGCACGCTACTTTTCGTGCTGCGCAACCCGAGTGCAGCAAAAGTTGCAACTGGAGGTTGCGAGTCTGTTCACACACAAGGCGCTACTTTTGCAGCCGCAGTCTTGCTGCAGGTTTCCATCTCCGTGTTCACTTCTCAATATACATTTTGTGGTTATGTTCGCATTATTAAGAAATTCATGCGAAAGCTTACTTATCTATTATTTGCTTTTCTGTCCTAACTAGTATTCAGAAATTGACATTATTTTTACTATAAAGTTTTTAAAAACAGCTATATATTTAAATGATAACCAACAGCATATTCACGTAATCAATGTTGGCAACCCTCCTGTTTGAAACTACGCCACGGAAAATAAAAAAAAAAATGAATTATATCGTCAGCAAATATGCTCAGACTGTGTTGTGCATTTAATAACTGTTACAAATAATTTATTTTCATCACATCTAACATTAAAATATATCCAAACAATAAAAGTATCATTGTCACATTTGGGTGGCAACACTGGTCGCAACCGCAGCAAAAGTTTCAGCAAAACCGATATCAAAAATGCTGCGGCTGCAACCCTGAGAACCCTGTTCACACGTCGCTACTTTTAAGCTGCGCGCAGCATGAAAAACTAGCGGGCAGCAGGTTCGGCAGCCGCTACTTTTCGGGTTGCACCGTTGTTCACACGTCGCAATACGAGAGTTGCGCAGTTTTTTGTACTGCAGCGCTGCAAAAGTAGCGACGTGTGACCGTACCTTAATTCTCCTATGTAAGCAGTCGAACTATAGGATGTCGAACTTCATTTCTGTCTAAATTAACAGCTTCCACTGTACCTTGAAAACAACAGCCTTCGAGAGTCTGTAAAATAAAATACTATTTCCTTCATGGTATAGCTCTACTTCCTCCTCCTCCTCTTCAGCATTCAAGTAATCATAATAATATAGGGGAACTGCATTTTGTTTTCCAGCCAGCTTAACGACTTGTTAATATTTAACAGGTGAAGAACGAAGCGTTAACTAACAGAAGTTTTAACAAGTCATTAGTCTTAACGTATGTTGATGAAGTGGACATTCTGTTAAATCTCCTTTTGAAATGGTCCTAACAGATCGTTAACAGATGTTTATTAAACTGGTCAAATGTATTTATCCTTTCTCTAACGTTTATATTGCTACTCTCTAACCACAATAATAAAGAATTGCGTTGCGTTCGCACGTGTAGTGTAAGTTTATAATCACAAGTTACAAAGATACCATTCTGCTACTAATGGTGATAATAATGGTGACAATGACGATAATTCTGTTGGCGATTGAGTATTATAACTATGATAATGATAACTAATAACGGACAAAGAAGAGATGTTAACTTAGATACTCGTAGATACTAATTCTTGAACACAAGTAAGTTAAACGTGACAAGACTTGTAGGCAACGAGGTAAAATTACTGTAAGAAAGATAGTAGGCTCTGTGTCGTTTCTTTCCTTTCGTTGAAGCGTGACTAAATGTGTTCTTCTTAAGCCGGTAATTATAAGTTTCGCTCAAAATGTACTAGTAACCAACATGAAATAAATTTTAAGAATCTGTTGAGCACAACTTATTGCTGTTTACTTAACACTGTTAATGTAAAATTTAACAAACTCCAATTAAAACGCTGTTACAAGTTCTGTCAAATATATACTTACAGAATTTATTTGCGAAGTTCCGGTGAAATTATCTTAAAAATGACTATTACCTTTTACTATGTGATACTACTTTTGATCAATAAAATGGTACGCAGGGACGTATTTCAACCACTCATGCGTGTTTATCGGTACAATTTTATCACTTCCCTAGCATTTGTTTGTTTTGTCACTTCTCTAGCATTTGTTTCTTTGTTTGCTTACATTTCAAACTGCAAATTCTTTACTGTACTACAAAAACATGCCTTGCGATCGTCATTTGTTTACCGCAAATGAAAATGGCGGCTCCTTCAAACGCTTTGGTGAAGCTAACATTAGTGAAATAGAATTTTATTAAGTCAATTATTAATACCTATTTCACTGTATTAGAGTATTTTATTTCTTCTAATTTTGTATACTTTCGTCTGTTTTTATCACCTCCCTATCATTTATTTCTTTGTTTGCCAACATTTCAAACTAGAAATTCTTTACGGTAGGGCCTACTATAAAACATGCTTTGCGATCGTCATTTGTTTACCGTATAGATTGTCAACTGAAAACGGCGGCTCCGTTCATACGTTTTGGTGAAGCTAACATTAATTAAATAGAATTTTAGTAAATCAGTTAATATTTTATTGTATTAGAGTACTTTATTTCTTCTAATCTTTATATAATTTCTTCTAATCATGTAATAGTCAATTAAATCCCACTCGAGTTTTGATTTTCTCTAGATCAGCAGTCATCAGCACAGTGCACCCTCGGGCTAGCGTCGTTTACCCGCGGATAAGAGACTACACTATAGTGCTTCCGTGGCTGCTGGCGGGTATGCTCTCTCCCTCTTTCTGCTGCACGACGGGGCATATTTTACGATGCATTGCTTACTCGTTACCCATTTCAGCGAGTGCTGAAGACCACTGCTGTAGATGAATCAAAACATCTAGTAAGATTACTGTTGATAAATATAAAGAATCTAACTGAACAAAATACGTAAAATTGCTCCCACTTATCAGGTCTTTATGCGTCCTTTATCTTAGTTGTGTGTCTCTCTACTCGTATAAGTACAGTATTTCTGACTAAACTGGCAATGCACAAGTTTCCTGTGCATTTGAATTTCCATTAGATTGTCACCAGTTATTTTTATTTGTGGGAACACACGAAGGCCTTATGCATCAGAACCCCGTAAACACTCCGGAACAACTAATAGCACTAATTGCAGGTGATATCGAAGATCAAGCACATGAAGTAGTGTTATTCAATGACCAACGGTCCGTGGTCCGACGATATGAGCTGTGTAATCAAAGCAATGAACACTTTGAAATCTTTTTGTGAGATACTCTCCAGTAGACTAAGTTTCGGAAACACCCTGCATCTGAGTATGATAGCGCTGAATAGATATGCAGCTAAGCACACTAAATATTAGGAAAAATTCACTGAGGATTTGAGGAAATCCCTATAATTGCGTATCATGTGCATACAGGAATTAGTGTAAATAAATAGTTTCAGTAAGATTTAAGAGTGTGTAATGAACGTAATAAAGCTGTGAATAACAATCATTTCTCTAATAACAATAATAATAATAGTAATAATAATAATAATAATAATAATAATAATAATAATAATAATAATAATAATGTTGCATTGAAACAAAATGTATCTATTATTAAGAGGACAAGTAAAGAACTATTCTTCAGTTAGAGATAATTAACAATTACCAACTGGTATAGACAAACTGTATATGAACACATCCGAATATCTCGTAAATATTAGGGGAAACTCGGCTAATTCCTCTGTACGGGTAATTCCACAGTAGTGCATACATGATTTTACTGCGGCTTTACATTAGCATGAACGTAAGTTTTGAGAGGCTGTCAACAGGAGGCATGTCCTCTGCAATACTACAGAAAAAAATCAAGGCTATTGGTCGACGCCTCTGTCGGCAATACAGTGAAACATCGAAAGTTGGCTGTTTTTCGTGTTTTGCTACACAGCTCTGAAGAAAGTGAGCATTGTTACATATAAATTGTTCCTTTTATGTTACTTTCATAATGTATTTCATAATTATTTACGACTGCGAAATTAGCCAAGTCCTATTGGGGATTTATCCACGCTGTTGCGGAATTACCCGAGTTCTTTTCCAACTGTAGCCTAATGTATGTACAACTAAATATATTTTCATTTTTATAGGTCTCTTTATCTCATTTGGTAGTGAAGGGTTTTGTCCATGTCTACGTATCTTGATAATATTTTTCAATAAACATTTTGATAAAAATATGATAGTTTTACGTCTTACTGTAATATTGCGGAATTAGCCGAGTCTCTCCTATTGATATTTATCTATCCATACAGACCAGGGTATGAGGCTCCCCCTTATGTACAGAAGTGGACTCGTTCACATTGTCATTTTATCGGATATGACATAAGCATTTCAATGGTAACCGAATTCTAATTTCCGTTTCACAAAATCGTTTCATGTTTTTTATTAGTGCAGGTCGAATATAGCCTATACGTTATAAGTGAAAAGAGTATTCTAATTTAACACAGTGCAAGTTCAAACTCTTCGTAGACCATTTTTACATAAGACATAAGTTTGATAATCACAAAAATTGGCTAGTAGGAAGTGGTTTTGAAATGTCCTAAGTGATTTCCGGGAAGTTTCGAATGGTTACGTCCATAATCCCAACGTAAGATATGAACAATATCCGCCTTCCCCTTTCATATAAATTTCCTGCATTCCTGATATTAAATATGAACGATTTTGTGACTTGAATTATTTTTAATAGATATTATTAAACAACTTAGGCGATAATCCTAACGAATCTCCCTATTTGACACCATTAATAACAGTGAAATTACTCGATATACAATAATTCTGCAATTTATGCTTAACTTTTAATATAACCCAATGTCCTAAACATAAAAATTCAAAATATTAATATTCACAGAAGCATTGTAAGTTATCACAACCGGCAATCTAATTCTATGGTGATTTACTCGTTACCGCACACATACGACCACCGAGACGGCTGGAGAACACTCATAGTTCACACTATCGCCGAGAGATGGCACCATGTTGGTCTCCTGGAGCTGGAAGAGACTTGCTGGGATCGAAAGCTGCAAGGCTTCCGAAGCTTCGATCGAGTTGGGTTACATGGCTTAACACAATGTCTGCAGTGTTATATCTGAGACGAAGCTGCGACCACCAACAATGTTAAGACTTGATATTAAGCTTTCAAACTGGGTCAGAGTGAATAGGCTGCTTTATACGAATTATATTAAAATGTAGAAAATGAAATCATATTAAAGGAATCTACAAGAGTTGCAAGAAAGGTACGAAGAATATAATTTTAAACGACAGTTACAAAACAACAGTTACAGTTTTCAGAAGAAAATATCCATCTAGATTAAAAATTAGGCTACGTACTACGTTCTATAAGCAAGGTTGAGGAGTTTCCATATTAATTTACTAATACTGCACAATACAAGGGAATGCTGTAGATTGGAGTAGAAATTATATACTGTACAGTGTTGCTAATTCAACGGTTTTCCCGCTACATTTAGCGTTTTTTTTTTTTTCAGTTTTAGTTTAGCGTGTAAAATTTATAGAATTTGTATTGCTCATATAGGGATTTTTTTAAACACTTACGGCGGTAAAATCTTATTTTACATTGACAATATAGCAATTTAACGGTTTCTGCACTGTAGGCCTATCTGAGCAGGTTTTTAAGAATCGAGTTGGTAACGCTGATACTGTAGTCGTTTCAAAACATATGCATGTTGAGAACAATAATAATGAAAAGAAACAGGAGAATCTCTCTATCAAGTTAACGTTGAATTATGTTATGTAATTTACTTTTATGTGCATATTTTTAATTTTATTAAATTACCTATATTCGCGCATGTACTCGGCACGCTTTGCACCCACACATCTTATCTGTAGATGTCGTCACAGCGGACTGCGTAACAGTCTTCTTCAAAATGACAAAACTTTATTAACAAATTATACCTAAACACTTCAACTATAAAATCTGGATACATACGAGTATTTGCATTTGTGCTTTTTGTGTTTGTGTCTGTAATTGTATTTCTATTTCTTATTTGCATCTTCTCGCTGCATTTGTTTCTTGTGTATGTCCATTGTAGACTATTCTGGTGGTGTGATAGAGAAGGCCTGATGGCCTTAACTTCGCCAGATTAAAAAATAAATTTATAAGACAGTTAATTTTAGGTTGTGATAATGTGTCCTATGTTTTCTTGTTACGAGGGTAGTCATAAAGTTTTAATTATCACCTCGAAAAAAAAAAAGCTGCAGCCATGGAACTTGGTGATGGTGTTAGTCCTTTTCTACATATTCACCCTTCAACGCGACACATTTTTCCCAACGATGGATGACTTGACGGAGGGCTTGGTTGTAGAAGTCTGTATTTTGGCTGTTCAGGAAACGTTCCACCTCGAAAATCACCTCGTCATCATTCTGGAAATGCCTGCCACGCAATAGTTTCTTCATCCGAGGAAAGAGGAAGAAGTCACTAGGTGACAAAGGAGCAAAGCGAGCAGTGGAAACATGTGGATTCACCACCGCCGAAAAAGGCGAAGACCCCACCATCATCGGGGAAGGTGATGCTGAGTGTTTTTTGGGACATCCAAGGTGTGGTGCTGACAGATTATGCTCAGAAGGAACAAACCATCACAGGATCATACTACCGAAATCTCCTGACGAGGTTACGGGAGGCTATCAAGACGAAGCGTCGCGGAAAGCTGTCCAAGGGGGTCCTTTTGCTTCATGACAACGCTCCAGCTCATTCTGCACAGGACACAATCACACATGCTGCTTCTTTGGGCTATAAAATTTTGACTCACCCCCGTATTCTCCTGATATGGCACCTAGTGACTTCTTCCTCTTTCCTCGGATGAAGAAACCATTGCGTGGCAGGCATTTCCAGAATGATGACGAGGTGATTTTTGAGGTGGAACGTTTCCTGAACAGCCAAAATACAGACTCCTACAACCAAGGCCTCCGTCAAGTCATCCATCGTTGGGAAAAATGTGTCGCGTTGAAGGGTGAATATGTAGAAAAGGACTAACACCATCACCAAGTTTCATGGTCGCAGCTTCATTTTTTTCGAGGTGATAATTAAAACTTTATGACTACTCCTAGTAATTTCTTTCTTTGTTACACGTGCTAAATATTAGTTTGTAGCCTTGTCCTGTATAAAATTATATATTTAAGTGCTTGACGTAGGGAAAATGAAAATCAGTTAATAAGTCAGACAGTTTCTTCGCTTCCCCTTCGGGTGTCCGCCTCCCTCCATAGATGCTATGCACGTTGCAGGTTACACAGTGGCTCGGCGCACGATCACATTTTCGCACGGCTGTATAGAACGTAATAGTAAACATGATACACATTAACTGTAGATACTCCATGTATAATATATACAATTAATTCATTTAGCGAAATCAAGTCCGTTATGGAGATTATGAAATTCATATCTTTTACTGTAAGTGCCAGTAAAAATTTGTTTAAGCTAAGAAAATGTTCTTCCTACGTAACATGACGTTACAGGGACATAATTATAATAACAAAAATTAATTTAAAAATTAGCAATATTTATATTTTACACAATATATAATTCATTTATCAATAACAAAAATCAATACACAAATTAAGAAAGTTTACATTTTACACAGTATATACAAATAATTCATTTATCAAAATCTATCCCGTTGCAGTGAACGAAAACATATTCTGAGGTTATGAAATGCACATATTTTACGAAAAAAACACATACATTTTATTTAAACTAAAAGAATGTTCTTTCTACGTCATATGACGTTACAGGGGCATATTTATAATACATTACATCATTATTATTTAATGGCCTCTTGCGTACCTGCTTGAAATTCTACCTTACTTATGAATTCACGTGACGTAAAAGATGTAGCTACCAGAAGCGGTATGGCATAGTTGCGCCCCGAAGAAATCAGGTAGCAGAATGGACATGGCAGTTGCGCCCCGATGGGCATAGTACACACGAAAGTGATTGTCATAAAATAAATAAATTACTTAAAAATATTGCAGTGATAGCTGTATTGAAATCAGTAGGTCTAGCGTATGATCAATTTTGCTATTTAAAATAACACTTTTTTATTGATCACACACAATAAATGAATTGCATTTTTTGTTTCTACATAGATATCTTAACCCTACGGTACAGAGTTTCGAAAATTGAAACTTAGAACCATTGTGAATTATTAACTCTTTACCCTTTCCACTAAATTTAACATTTATTTTAAATTAACCTCACTATACGCCACAGACGGTGTGAAAATCACTAATAAAATGTCAAGACTGCTAAGGCCCCACATTCCAACGACTCACTCATTTGACTATGTCAGTTAATAAAGTACTGCCAACTTCATGATGTCCATTTTAACGGCAGGCTATCGATAATCACTACATAAACAGTAGAAAAACAGTTAATAAAGTACTGCCAACGTCATGGTGTTCATTTTAACGGCAGGCTATTGATAATCACTGTATAAACAGTTAATAAAATACTGCCAACTTCATGGTGTTCATTTTAACGGTAGGCTATTGACAATCACTGCATGAACAGTAGAAAAACAGTTAATAAAGTATTGCCAACTTCATGGTGTTCATTTTTATAAATGTTAAATCGAATAAGAAATCAATAAGATTGGTTGATTACGAGGCTCGAGTTTCCGTAGTGTTTTTTTTTCTCTACCTATTTCATCGGGGCGCAACTATGCCATGCTCTTTTCTCTACCTGATGGGAACAGGGCGCAGCTATGCCCACAAAACAGGGACCCTTTTTTATCTGCTGCATCTTATCTGACCGTGAGGCGCAACTATGCCCTGCCCCCCAGAAGAGCTACTCGATCCGCTGTACGTTTAGGAACGAAAATGCGCTGTCTGCTGATTACCTGGCTGGAAATTTTCCGAGGGTTTCTCCAGCTAAGGCGTATGTCAGGTAATCTATGGCGAATACTGGGCCTCACTCGCCAAATACCATCTCACGAATCCCACCGATGCTAAATAACCGAGTACAGCGTCGTTAAATAACCAAGTAAAACCCTCAGGGCATCTCGCTTCGAAAAAATAATGATGGGAAATGCATATCTTACAAGCTATTAACAACATATAGACGATCTTGTTCTTATGCCAACAATAACAGTCAATTTAGGCCTGAAGATTCTCACAAGAGGGACCAAGATGCTAACTTATTTTACGGAAGATCGTGTGAATTATATAGTAAGCAAAGCAACTGTAAGTTAGGCTTTCTCTGAATACTTACTTAGGTCGTTATGTCCTCTAAGCAGCTTTAGACCTGCGCCTTAACCTAACGTTATATCTCTGCCGGTCGGATTAATCAAATAATTAATATTAATCCGGCATAATGTAAGCAACGGCGCCAATTCCAGCATCAAGAACTGACTACGCCTTGGAGGTCCATCTCGTCGTCCACTGTAGGGTCCGCAGATTTTCTAGACTGGGCATATAGATCGCGGTACCGAGATGATGATGCCTTAAAATTAATGAGATTTTGTCGTATTTTCCTCAAATGTGTCATTTTCTGATAAACTTTCATGTATACGTTATGACGATTCTACGGCTAATGTATGAACTACGCCAGGGTTGTCCAATGTAACACACTATGATATAATACATTATCAACTTCAAAACAGTTCACAAACGAGTTTGTATCATGATTTCTTGATGCCGCAGAATTTTCCGACAGGGGATTAAGATGTAAAAATCTGAATTTCATAGCGAATAAGCTGGAATTCTAAATGCAACAGAATATGTTATCATAGTTAACACAAAGGGTGTGTCAAGAGAAAAGTAAATGGCTGTGCACTGTTTGTGAAGGTTTCGAAAAGTGACATGGGCAAGTAACAATCCACGTATCGGTGATTCAAAAGTCCGTCAGTTATCGGCACAAAAATTTTTATACTTATACATTACATTACAGATGTAACGTATTTGTTTACCTCATAATAAATGCTAAAACTATCAATATCCTCTGTAATCCATATTTCACATATTCTGAAAAGGACAATAATGTCTGTGTACTTTCAAATAAGATCAAATGAAGAAAGAAATAAATCAATAAAGACATAAAGAAATTGTATTGTATTGTATTGTATTGTATTGTATTGTATTTATTAACATTCCATGGTATTCATACATTACTTCACAGCTAGAATATGGAACAAGTAAAAAAACTTAATACTATTATAAAGTCTTAATTTATAGTCACAGTCTAGATGAAATGAATACAGACGAGGTTTACCATATAGTCTACTAGTACAACACAAAGTTTTAGTATCAATTTCATGAAGCGTTATTGAATGTCATGAATTCACCTACAGAACAGAAGGCGTGAGAAATTAAGTACTTCTTGAATTTGGCCCTAAATAATCTTATGTTTTGAGTTTCATTTTTATATCGATAGGGAGGTTATTAAAATGTTTTCCTGTCATATAACTTACTCCTTTTTTGATAGCACAATAGACTTACTGATGGAGTATGAAAGTAATTTTTCGACGTGTATTTATGCTATAAACTGTTGAATTAGTTACCAAGTTTTCATGGTTACATAAGAGGAAGATTATTAATGAAAAAATATACTGACAAGCCATGGGCATTATTTGTAGTTTTTTTAAAATAGTCCTACACGATTACCCAGATTTGGCACCTACTATTATTCTAATTACTCTTTTTTGTAATAGGAATAGCTATACTGTTATTATCTGTGGAATTTCCCCAGAATATATGAATGAATAAATGAACAAATGAATAGCTTAACAAATAAATTTCTAGACACACGCTGGTTTTCTCTCTAATGATATAATTGAACAGGTACACGATACATTTAATTTAATTTATGAATGACTGTTGTCTTTTGGGAGTGTAGTTTAAGAGGAGAATGTAGGTATGTTTGTGAAAAATCTCAATATTTCTAATATTATAATCTGAAAACTCCAAGGATGATTAAAAATATTCTTGTCTACTAGTGTGCAAAATTTCATGATTCTATCTTAAATACTTTCAGAGAAAAAGGTACATAAAGTGCACCAATTTAACCTGGCGGAGATAGGAATCTACAGATACCTACATTCTCCCCTTAACGATTTCCTCGCTTTCCAAGCTGACGTCTTAGGCCCATGTTACTTACATCTGTCTGATGAGCTTTTTTCATAACGATTTCGTGATAGACTCTTGTAGCCTATAGGCTAGTCTGTGTCATTGAATTCTTCTTCAGTTGGAACTCTATTTATGCACTTCCTCTTTTATTTCAAAGTGAGCCTATTTCTTAACTTCTTTCACTAAATAAAATTGTGAATAGTTGAATCAGATGGTTATTGAATGTCACGAATTTTCAGTAGAAATATAGCACCGAACTTTATATTCGATTTTTTTTTCTTAATATACGTATCTTATCTAGACGAGCGACGTGAGGTCTGGAGATTTTGGTGGCCATTCTTGTATCAAGTGAGAATTAAATTTAATGCGAAATAAGATCTACGTTGATATGATGCCGTGAAGTAACAAACATAACACACAGAATGTGAAGATGATACAATAATTTATTTCACAACAGCTCAACTTCGATTGTGGATCGTCGGGTTAAATTGATGTAGCATGGTCCAAATATGTTTTTTTTTTCGGAATTATCATACATTTTTCTTTAGACAGGTTTTGTATAGGCCTACATAGTAAAAATATACGTAGTCAGCCAACTTCTGTACGCTTACGAATAAAGCTTAACTCAAACACGTTACTCCCTTCTTAGAGTGCAGATTTCTTAAATTTCAAATGAGTTATTTCCGGAAAATAGTGTAGCTGAAACAATGAATTGTCTTTGAATTCGTATATCTTGTTAGCTGTAATTGAGTTAGAAATATTTAAGAGAGATTAGTCATTTAACTAATTATAAAATATAGTTATTTGCAGTGAGGGAAGTGGAGAAGAAATCAGAGGCGGTATGCTACCCCTAGATTTTCCTTTGGCATACCTCGATTTAAAAAAAGGCATATCCCCTCCCTTACAACATAGACATAATTGATGTATGCAATAAATTGTTTCGTGCAGTCAGTAACGCGAATCTTTGAAGCTTACGCAACACATTAAATTTCTTAATAAAATAATTTCAATTTACTTCAGCTATTTACTAGATCATTTTACAAACTTCTTTAAGACTTCTCATTTCAAATAATGTTAAAGCTTCAAAGTGTCTTACTTAATTATTAATAAAAAGTGCAACAAAAAATGACACAGTCACTAAATCGGCAACAATGGCCACCACAAGCTACAGACCACAGCCTTCTATACTTGAAATACTACCGTTGTAAACATTCCAGGGGTTGAGCTTATCAAATAAGCGTGTCTAAATAGACACTGAATACAGTTCCGGAAGGCTGTGGTTTAGATTTACGAAGCAAACAGATAGTACTCTTTGCTGTGAACAAATGTATAAACACATTTTTACGATCATATTTTTTTCAGTAACGGTATGTCATTTTTCACTAACGGCATCTTTTCTGGCGATAGAAATCAGTGGCGGTATTCCATAACGTCTCATATCGTCTCACTTCCCTCACTGATTATTTGGATTGTATATGAAAGCGAAAAATATATGTCATCGAAAACAAAGTTTGTCAAAGCAGCAAATGTTATAGACCAAGTCTTTAAGCCCTTGAGGCTGGTTCACAATAAAGCGGGAACGGAAATAATGTTAAAATGTATTTAAATGTGAGCGTTTATTTTAACATTATTTCCATTCTCGTTCTCGTTGTCGTTTCCGTTCCCAGTTTATTGTGGACCAGCCTTAATTAATTCAGAAACATGCAAGATTAAAAATCTACAGGGCTTCAGCAAAGCCATTGAAATCGAGGTCTGGATAATCAGGAAACCTGAAATAAGTTACAAATTTCAGAAATGGTGGGCCTATTCATGAGATGAGCATTGTTTGATCATAAATGAAATGAAGAAATATTGAATAAAATAAATGTCGAAACAGTACCAAGATTTGTGAAAAAATACCAAAATAATTGTAGAAACTACATCGAAAGAATGGGCAAAAATTACAATTCCAAAACAAATAATCCTACAGGACGAAGAAACCTGGGAAGATAACAGAAGGAATGGCATGAATAAGAGACCACCTGGCCTAATAGAATCATGTGATGGTGACTTCCTTTTTACTATTTCAAGAATTGTTTTATTCTAACAAGTGTGGAAACATCCCAAATATTTTATAACTCGTTTTTAGCACATGTATAATGATCATATTTGTTTCTATATGTTTCAGGATTGTACGCTCTCATAGGCCCAAAAGAAGTTAGTGGACTTTTCCAGAAGATTCTGTGCAGAAGCAGTTATTCTTCTGTTATCCAGAAGATTATTCGTGGGAAGATAGCGGACTATGGATTCTTCCAGCGTTTCAACGAAGTGTGGCTGTTATACTGGATTAATGGTGAGTTCTTGATTTATTGTTATCATAGTGTAAATGGTAGTATACTGTAGTGATTAGTTATGTTAAATAATTCACTATGTCATGCAGTGTATTTGAGGTCAATAGAATTTCCTGAATTTCTTTGGGTCGAAAATCGAAACCAATGATAGTAACCGGTGTAGACACGCGTACTGAACACTTTCAGAAAGAATTAGCACAATCGGTTGGAATTTACAAATTTTATTAACGTTTATACAAATCGCATTTTTAGATCGAGAGGTGACTGTATGTAGCAAACGTGTTTAATAGTTCATGTACGAGTATTTTCAATAGAAAATCAAACGCTGTAGTCTATATAATATTTTGCTGTTCGTTTACATATGAATATATCATATTAAAAGCTACGGGACCACATTTCTTACATTAAGGAATAGACTTAAACTTAAGAAAATAATGTAGTTTGTTTTATGTATAGGCCCTAAATTTAAATTAAGGTAAAACTTTACTCTATAAATTACTGTAATATTGTAATAATTTATACATTAGAATTGTACATGGTAGGCCTCCAATGCAGCCTATAAATTACTAAGGAGCGGATTTCTATGTAATTAAATATTATTTTTGTGTGTGATAAAACACAATTAACAAAGTTAAAAATTCCGAACATGAAGTTTCAAGTTTGAAACTCGAATTTTATTTCACATAAAAACACATATTTTCACAAAAAATTATGTAAATACATATTTTCAGGAAATATATTATAAACACATAAATCTTGGAGTTTTTTTACTGAAATAATTTTTTACAAGAACTTATAAACATTTTAAAACTAAATCAATTATGTCACTCAGAAATACATTAGCCTATGTTTTTAAGAATTCTTGGTTGCTTCGTGTTTCTAAGCGCTGTGTGGTGCATCCGTGATCCATTTTTGTAATAGTATCGCCACAAGTTCTGAGAACTGCTAGGCAGCATATCAATGTTATTATTAGAGAATAAATTAACATGGAGAAAAAGGAGAGATTTTGTAACACATAATTAGGAATGTTTATTGTTGCTAAAGATGATTTCATTCCACGCTTTGTTTGTGAAACACAACAGATGAGAGCTCGGGTATGAACATTATTTAATTTAAACAAATCTCTCGCTCATGTCCATCAAGTAAGGCAATACGTCTTGTTGTGATTCACTGAAAGATGGTTATTTAAAAAACGATTTGGCTTTCCTATTAGCAAATCTAAGCTTTTTGTGTGACTCCATAAAAAAAACTCGAAACATCCAAAAACCTGTTGTCTGAAACAGGGAGGTGCGTGCCGTGGAAATTAAACTAGTCTCGCTACCAGGTTCAGAAGTACAAGTACTAAGGGACAAATTCCAGAATGTGTTTGGAAAAAACAGTGGATATAAAAAAATGTGTAAAGTTGCTCAAGTATTGGAGGGTGTGCCTGTAGGTGAAACTGACGGTGTTTGTGTTTGTGACATTCCTCTTTTTAAATATGCACGTCTGACGTCCTGTGATGTGGAAAGATCATTTTCACAGTATAAGTCGTTGTTCAGAGATAATCGGCATGCATTTGTCATGGGGAATTTGGAAATGACCTTTGTTGTTCACTGCAATTCTCGGCCAACTACTAGCACTCAAGTGTGGTTGGTGAGTACATAGTAACATTTTTTTTCCAAGCTAAGTAAGGTATTTTTGTCATATTTAAAAAATATATATTTATTTTTTTATTTTTAGTAAATATCTTTGTACTTTTCAGCACATAAAAAATAAATATATTAAAATTTTTAGCATATAAAAATCCGCTCCCTATAAATTACTGTTCCGTTGGGAAAAATATATTAAAAAAAATATGTGGGTTGAAAAGATATTGCGAAAGTAACTAATGGAGGAAAATTAGTTTGAGAATAATGTTCGAAGGGAAAAAAATATTAGGCCTAAGTACGTCAGTCAAGGAGAAGACGAGAGCGGACTGAGGAGGAAGAGATTTGAACAGATAACATACGACAACACGTGAAATACTTGTACTACAGTAAGCGGAAACATTAGGTCTCCTTCTGTTCAACTTAGCTTTAATTTCCATACGCATTGTTCCTCATGTTTCCTGCACGAGTAGTAACCTGGCTACTGGGATGCTTATCTGAACGATGTTTATAATAAACAGCGATAGTCAAGAAGGCCACATTCTTTCCGCTCGTTTTCTCCTGAGTAACGGACAGTAACACAAAGCAGCTCAGCGTTTTGCAGATGATAAAATACTGCAGGATCAACCTGACTGATGGACACCCGTCATCTCCATCCTACTCAGTGTCATCATCATCATCATCGTCATCATCATCATCATCATCATCATCATCATCACCATCACCATCACCATCATCATCATCGTCGTCATAACGAACATCATGATGAGGTTTTCCTTTCGTGTAGGTCTAAGTGAATGTTTACGAAGTCGGAGTATCGCTAATTATATTATCGATATGATTAGTATTAATTTATTCGTGATGTTGCGATAAGCTTATCTGCTTCGAATTTTGGAGGAGGAAGTATAAAAACAACAATTTAAGATAATTCGCTGTGCGGAACTGCAGCGGTTTTTCTTAGCATTGCAGGACGTGGCGCATTAAATCGCGATCCCGGGACCTGGAACGCTCGTGATTTGCCAACCTATTATTTCGTACAAGACTTCGTATTAATAGCAGCTATTTGATCAGTAGGCCTACATGACTAAGTGAAGGTCATTTTTGATAGGATTTTCGTGTAGACCTTTCGGTATGAAGCGTGTTGTGAGGTGTGTTGACTGAGGAATGACTTCAATTATCTTATATTAGCGGGTTAAATCAGTAGACTTGAGTTTAAGGTAGGCTGTAGTGGCTTTCCGAAACAAAATGTGATGGTTAGCAATATTTGTATTGATTTAAAGTGTTGAATAAAAATTCTTGTAGAAATTGTATGGCCGTATTAAGAGTTTCATACTAGAGGTTTTCAGATAATTATGTACAATATATTCTTTAATAAAAAGGGTTTGTGCTTGAAAATGAAATTTTAGGCAAGTTTTTTAAATCAAAGAAACTGTGTAGACCTAACTTATATACAGTTGTTTGTCAACTGTCCGAAGACAGATTTGAACCAATAAGACAACACTCATAAGTCAACTAAGCTAGCAGATAACGGAGTAGGGTGGCCAGTTCCTTCCCCCCTCCATTACACACATCGCTAACTATTAACATATTATAATTACACTAATCAAATTTAAGATATAAGTTATACAAGTTTTATAGATCGACTATTGATCAGATTTTTTGTATTCGACAGATATTGGAGAAAAAATGGGATTATAAGCGTACAGTACATCAGTTATCCATAGACATATGACTCGGTTAAGAGAGAAGTTTTATATAATATTCTTATTGAATTTGGTATTCCCAAGAAACTAGTTCCATTAGTTAAAATGTGTCTCAGTGAAACTTACAGCAGACTCCGTATAGGCTAGTCTCTATCTGATGCTTTTCCAATTAACTGCAGGCTAAAGCAAGGAGATGCACTATCAATTTTACTTTACTTTACTTTTTAACTTTGCTCTAGAATATGCCATTAGGAAATTTCAGGATAACAGAGAGGGTTTGAAATTGAAGGGGTTACATCAGCTTCTTGTCTATACGGATGATGTGAATATGTTAGGAGAAAATCCACAAACGATTAGAGAAAACACGGAAATTTTACTTGAAGCAAGTAAAGCGATAGGTTTGAAAGTAAACCCCGAGAAGACAAAATAGCCTATATGATTATGTCTCGTGACCAGGATATTGCACGAAATGGAAACATAAAAATTGGAGATTTATCTTTCGAAAAGGTGGAAAAATTCAAATATATTTGAGTAAGAGTAACAAATATAAATGACACTCGGGAGGAAATTAAACGCAGAATAAATATGGGAAATGCATGTTATTATTCGATTGAGAAGTTTTTGTCATCTAGTCTGCTGTCCAAAAATCTGAAAATTAGAATTTATAAAACAGTTATATTATCGGTTATTCTATATCATTATGAAACTTGGACTCTCACTTTGAGAAAGGAAAAGAGATTAAGGGTGTTTGAGTATAAGGTGCTTAGGAAAATATTTGGGGCAATGAGGGATAAAGTTACAGGAGAATGGAGAAAGTTACACAACGCAGAACTGCACGCATTGTATTCTTCACCTGACATAATTAGGAATATTAAATCCAGACGTTTGAGATGGGCAGGGCGTGTAGCACGTATGAGCGAATCCAGAAAGGCATAGACCCTATAGAGTGATAGTTGGGAGACCGGAGGGAAAAATACCTTTGGAGAGACCGAGACGTGGATGGGAGAATAATATTAGAATGGAATTGAGTGAGGTGGGATATGATGATAGAGACTGGATTAATCTTGCACAGGATCGGGAGCGATGGCGGGCTTATGTGAGGGCGGCAATGAACCTCCGGGTTTCTTAAAAGCCATTTGTAAGTAAATAAGTAAGTAAGTAGAACAGGTAGGCCCTATAGAAATTACTCTCTAAAATTGTGTTCCTATTTTAAAAGTTCCGTTTGATCTCTGACTGATACCCTTAGGACTGTATTGAATATGCTTAAATTAGAGTTTTGTTATTATGATTTTGGTGCAATATAGTGTTGTGTAGGTAAGAAAGTCCCTAACCTTTTTTTGCTACTTCTAAAACCGTTGGATAATACTATGTTTTACTTAATTTCGAATCTGGAACAATAAGTGTAAAGTTCTTTACTGAGAAATTAATAGAATCAGTTTCGTAAACCGCTTTGCACCAACAAAAACTTTAATATAGTAGACTAAATATAGTAGTTATTACTTTAATAAAACAATACTTGTTTAAATTTCATCTCTGTATTTCTTTCCTGTTCTTTTTTATTTGTCCTCTGCTTTGTTGCTGAGTTGCTTTGTGATTATATCATTGTGTGGCCTCCACATTTTCTGCCCTGGAAATATGTGTTTTAAGTTTAATAGGATTTTTATCTTCTCTGTGCTTCTAAGATCTCTCTCATTTTATATGTTATTATTTCTTATTATTCTTGTGTTGTATGAAATTATCCACTTTTTAACCGCTTAATTGTTGAACTCTACTATGTTTATTGTTCTTAGACTAGAGCCTTAAATAAGTAGCTAGGCCTACATTTACACACAGTTTTACAATTCACAAGGTAAATTTTTAGATATATGCATTCTGTCGTTAGAGACATACACAACGGCAAGTCGTATAAGAAAGCATAATAGAGAATATAGGTCTACTGCATAACAATAGGCCTACCTATTATTTGTACACAGTCAATACTATGGCACTTTATTTTGTTGTTTTAAGAGAACTTTTTCTTTATTGGTTTAGATATCATAGATCAGGCCTGGGAAACTTTAAGCCATAGATGATCTACTTGTTCCCCAGGCCTTCCATAGATGATCTACTTTCAAGACTGGAAACGAAAATGATGTACTTTAGGATATTGCTAAGTTACAAGAAGACCATATTCCATAGTAATAAAAGAAATCATTTTTCCTTTAACCCCTTCAGGCCTGATGTACATTATACTGTACATTGTTTCTTTTTTTTTTTTTTCTTCTTTTTTTGGAATGTCTTCGATGCTGTAAAATCTTTGAAAAATCAATCTGATAGAAATGGAGAATATTATTTTTGAAACAATATCTATACCTGAATTAAAAATAAAATTTAAAATTTTGGGGCCCCAGGGGTCAAAATTGCCCCCAAATTTTGATTTTCTGTGAAGACTTGATTTGGGATTTTTGGATCCCCAGAATGATTATGTGACCAGATTTTTTTTAAATTTTTTAATATAAATTCGGGACTGAAGGAGTTAGAACCAAATTAAAATCTTTTATAAAATACAAAATAATAATAATAATAATAATATAATAATAATAATAATAATAATAATAATAATAATAATAATAATAATAATAATAATAATAATAAATGCAGCCTTCTTGAATCAATATGCTGTCTGTGTCTGCATTATATTCACCAAGTGTTGAAAATCAGGGGTATAGTTTGTCAGAGCGAGCCTCAAAGAACCTTCCATAAGTTTATCAGTGAAACTTGAGCGTCTGAAGTTTTAATCATGTTTAAATATGAAAATGCTGATTCGCAGAGATATGTTGAGCCAACACAGGAGTGGATCATTTCACTGTATCTTCTTAAGTTGTGGTAGGCTACTTATCCCTGGGCACTAATTTCCATAATGATGAATCACCAACATAAGATTTCAAAAGAATATCATTTTGCTGTTTTATAATTTCATCTTCCAGACTTAGCTTGCTAATTCCAAAAATTTCACTGAAAAGAGATGCAGTTTTCTTGACATCCAAATCTAATTTAAATGGCCAGGTCATATACCAAACAATTTCTTGAACATTTTGGAATTCACTGAACCTTGCTTCAGTCTCATTTAGAACAATATCAATTTCAGTCATGTATTTGTCTTTTTCAAAAAAAAATTTTAATTAACTCTCCAAATGGTCCTGAATATTAGTAAAATTAGAAAAATCATTGTCTTTGAGATCATTCATCATGAGAACAAACTTAACTTTTGTACGAGAAAATTGTGAAATATAGACTAATATTACAAGTTATTTTTATTTTCTTATCCTAAGGCGAAAAAAAAAATCAAAGGCCATTATAAATGTTTTTCCAAACTATTATATTAGGGTCTATATAAATATTTACAAGTTAACCAATTAAAAAAAATCAAATCTTCCTTCTTAATTGATTTAAGGTAATAATAATAATAATAATAATAATAATAATAATAATAATAATAATAATATAACAATAAATTTAAAGTAGGCTGCACGTTATAGCTACATGACTTCGGAATAGATTGAAAAACTAGAGATAAGATTGAGGTTATGATTACATAGACATTAGGCCTTACTTACTTATAAATGGCTTTTAAGGAACCCGCTAGTTCATTGCCGCCCTCATATAAGTCCTCCATCGGTCCCTATCCTGTGCAAGATTAGTCCAGTCTCTATCATCATATCCCACCTCCCTCAAATCTATTTTGATAAGTTATTATCCTTCCATCTACAGCTCGGCCTCCCCAAAGGTTTTTTTCCCTCCGGTCTCCCAACTAACATTCTATATGCATTTCTGGATTCGCCCATGAGAATAAAGAAGCAAATAATATGACACAACGCGTAATCCATGAATTATTGGACATTGCCATCTTCTGAATCCATTTTAGTCTCTAAGCTTAACTTTATCATAATAAACAAAATGTTTTATTAGTCGTTGTTTAGGCTAGCACTAAGTGAGATATAAGTTAGAAATATAAGTTAAGACTGGTCTTCAAATATCTGAATCTTACTAGCTTTTGGCTAAGTTAAAACTTACGTGTAAGTTGAGTTGTGACTGAATACAAATTCTGCGTTTTCTACCTACTGAAGTCTGGTATTAAGTGAAAGTGAAGTTGAAGTTAATAATGATCCTTAATGTTTTAATAATAAGTTTGTATATTTTGGTCACAAAAATTTAGATCCTAGTGATATTACAGTCATGGAAATGCACTTTATGATACGTGAAAGGAATCTACCTGAAATCAACGGAACCGTTTGTGGATGGTACAAGAAGTAAGACCGTTATACAAAACCCGTTCGATTTTACCTTGAGAAGGTTATCACATGATTGATAATAGCTTCAGAGAAAGTAATGTTAAATATTGAGCAGGGTTAGAGATATAAACAATCCTGAAGAACGCAATCCATTTTATAGGTCGATGCGGAAGGGGGGTGTTTGTGGGAAGGAGGTGAGGGGAGAAAACTAGAGGAAATAATGTGGCTTGAGTTAGGAGTTATATAGACAGTCAGAAGACGATAATTAAGGGTTTACTGGTCTATAGGTTGTAATGTAACTGTCAAGGAGCGATCGTATAATCTTAATATACGCAAACACATGATGTATAAAACAGTAGAACGATGACGACGATACAATGAATAGATGTAGGCCTATATATAACTAAACTGATTATATAGACATAAAACCTCACCCTATCTTTATAATATCAGTTTTAAGTGACTAGAAGGAACATTTACAACCTGAAGAAGAAAAAAAAGCACCCTCTCTATATTACTACAGTTTTGCTACTGGTGAAAGAAGTCTCTTAAACTGCAGTAAATCAAAGAGTTCTGTGTATATAGTCTATGCAATGATGAAAGCGTTTTAGATTCCTTTTTTCTCCGTCTTTTTTTACAACAGGTGTAAAACCTCAGTTCCTTATGGTTGTAAAAGTCGTAACTCCCCCTCTTTTCTTATAGTTGTTAGTTTTATAGAAGCAATATCAGTCAGACTTTAAGACCGCCAATAAAATGGCCCCCTTTTAACAGTAGTAAACACTGATGAGAAGGTGATATTGTTAAAAAAAGAAGCACTTTACGAGAGAGAGAAAGAGAGGGAGGAGAGATTTTTAGTAAGGATGATGATGATTATGTGCTAAACGTTTGTTATGCGTCGATATATAACACAGTTTAAAGTGTTAGGCAGTAAACGTCAGTCAAAATGCCGACACCCTGAGTAGAAGATGTTTTTAAAAAAAGACCAACAAGACAAGCTTTTAAAGCTCGGTATTCAATGGTTTGTATGAGTGTTTATAGACCTATGATGTGGATATCAGGTGGCTTTTTTTTTTGTCTGTGTATGTGTTGGAACTTGAGTGTCTAGGGTTTTGGGAGGTGTGGAAGGAGGTGGAAAAAGAGAGCCAGAGGATTGTAAAGTTGAGTTTTAGTGGTACTTGAGTAGAATCGTAAACGTCAAGAGAAAACGGACCCCCGGTTGTCGTTTCGCTGCTATAACCGGGAGATGCTAAAGGGAGTTTCCCCGAGCTGAATCGAGTCTGCCGTGGGGCCCGACCGCGCAGCTACCCGGACCGCTTTTATATACGAATAACAGACCAGATTTTGATGGGCACGCGTCCCATCTCAGACGTGTTCCTATTGACTTGTCCAATTCTCTGATGACTGAATAGAGTTATTCTGCCCTGACAGTAAGCAGCAATATGAATACGACTACATTTTATTTGTCGAGACAGAATAAACCTATTTAAATGACGGTTACAATTTTATTGTCCGTCATATTAACATCATTGGTATTATAATCTCGTAGGATGATCTTGTTTCTATTTAAATTCGATTTTGTAAACGAATTTATTCAATTGAATAATATTTAGGAGCAAATTGTATTTCGGGAAGGGCACAAGTCTTCTTTGATGTGGATGGAGGCGTTACGCTATTTTATTTTAACATAAGGAGTTATTTTAGAAAAGTAACTTGAAATGTTAAGTTGGTTTCACTCACATTTTGAACATGATTATTGTGTCGGTAAATTTTACCAAACGCAATTTCAATACTATTATTTAAAGACTAGCATTAGCCTACAAAGTAGGCTACGTTATGTTATTTTCCCTTTTTACCTAAGCCTACGTTTGATATGTTGCGGACTATTTACACGTCTTACGGTGGCGGATATTAGCAGCTACACCTACATTATAAGTTAATGTCAGAAGTTCAATTTTTTCTGGAGTTTGTAGGCCTACAACATTTTCTGACGATCCTGTAGATTACATAATATTGAAATTGTATTATTATTATTATTATTATTATTATTATTATTATTATTATTATTATTATTATTATTATTATTAGTCTATTTTACAATTACCATAATTATCGAAAAATAGTTTTACGAGAATAACGTGAAAAGTAATGTTCCTAAGAGAAATATCATAACCAGGGTCGAGTTTTTTTTTTTTTTTATTGGCGATAGATTAAACACGAAATGTGGTTGGGAGATGCAGCAAGAAGTACTCGTATATTATACAGATTTTACCATAAATGTAACTGATTTATGACAGTGAATTTGTGGCGAATTTTCGCGATAATCGACTGTGTGCGCGAAAAATGTTCATTTCTGGAATAAAAACAAAAACCATATTAACATCATTTGTATTATAATCTCGTAGGATGATCTCGTGTCTATTTAAATTCGATTTTGTAAACGAATTTATTCAATTGAATAATATTTAGGAGCAAATTGTATTTCGGCAAGCGCACAAGTTTTTTTTTTTATGTTGATGGAGACGTTACGCTATTTTATTTTAACAGAAGAAATTATTTTAGAAAAGTAACTTGAAATGTTAAGTTGGTTTCACTCACATTTTTGAACATGATTATTGTGTCGGTAAATTTTACCAAACGCAATTTCAATACTGTTATTTAAAGACTAGCATTACAAAGTAGGCTACGTTATGTTATTTTCCCTCTTTTCTTAAGCTTACGCTTGATGTGTTGCGGACTATTCACACGTCTTACAGTGGCGGATATTAGCAGCTAACTTACACCTACATATAAGTTAGATGTTATAAGTCCAATTTTGTCTTTAGTTTGTAGACCTACAAAATTTTCTGACTTGATCCAGTAGACTACTTAATAGTGAAATTGTATTATTATTATTATTATTATTATTATTATTATTATTATTATTATTATTATTATTATTAGTCTATTTTACAATTATCATAATTATCGAAAAATAGTTTTACGAGAATAAAGTGAAAAGTAATATTCCTAAGACAAATATCATAACCAGGGTCGAGTTTTTTTTTACTGGCGATAGACTAAACGCGAAATTTGATTGAGAGATTCACCAAGAAGTACTCGTATATTATACTGATTTTATCATAAATGTGACTGATTTATGACAGTAAATTTGTCGCGAATTTTCGCGATAATCGACTGTGTGCGCGAAAAATGTTCATTTCTGGAATAAAACAAAAAAGGGTAGCCTATTTCCTTTTAAATTATTTTAAAGAAATACCATGAATTATTCTTGAAGATGATACATAGGCCTATTCTATTTTGGGTATTCTATTTTTCTCTTTAATGGCCTAAAATATCTAGATGATGGGTCTTTTGTTTAAAACTGAGTTAAATAATAAGACTAATTTATAAAGGGAATTGTTATTATTATTATTATTATTATTATTATTATTATTATTATTATTATTATTATTATTATTATCTCTTTCTCCAGTTGTCAGATGCATGAAAGCTGCCAATACTTACATTACCTATATTAATTTAGATCCGTTTATTGTATAGTTTGTTGTTTGGCTATTCTTATATCAAGCATATTCAGTTTTAACTTCGTTTGTGTTGTATTTAGCTTTTCTGTATCATGTATTTTTGTAATTATCTATTCATTTTGTCATTATTGTTTATTTGTATTTGTCTCTAATTTTAATAATTATTTGTATGCACAGTGTCTTATATTATTCCAGTCTTCATTTTGTATGATTTCATTAATTAATTTGTAATTCATTTTATTTAATTGCCATTATTTTAATTATCTCACTGTACTAATTTTAATAAGTTAATTATTTGTGCTATTTATTTTGTTGCATTTGGTCAGTGATTAATGTTGACTATTGTATTGATTGTATTTCATCTCACTACCATTTCTATCATTCATTCTCATCATCATTTGTTGTTTTGTTTTGTTTTGTATCTCGTGCTAAACTGTAATTGGCCTTGTGCTGTTGTTTTGCACGTTAATATTCTAAATAAATAAATAAGATAAATGAAATTATCATTATCATTACTGTTACCATAATCATCATTTTTTACTTTACTAATATTATATTAACCCTTATGCTGACATGTTAATGGCTAGGTCTAATCGATGCTCGTTAGCATAATAATATTAATAAGTAATAGACTTACGTTTTATTTTAGAAGACATTAAGATATATGGATCATATGCGGAGACTAAGAGGAAGCTAAAAAATGGGAAAGATGGCAGAATGCTGGGTTTCAAGAGAAATATCTGCCCATGGGCAGAACAATTATGTAACTTATGTTACATTTTATTAACTTATTCCCAGTAGGCTATGCGGCAAAACAAACGACACTGAAATTATTGCTCATCTGCTGCCTACGTTTTCCTAGCAACGTAATATTTATTTATTTATTTATATATATAATTAAGGAGAAGGTGTTTATTGTCGAGCATCATTTCCGGTCATACGGGAGTCTCCATTTCGTATGACCGGAAATGAGTGTCAGAATGGGCCGAACTTGCGCCACGTTACAGAGCAGTACCAGTAGCGATTAAACAATGTGACACCAAATAACACAACAATGTTAGTTGTCATCGAGAAGTTCCGTCGTTCGAGATCAATCTTATGTCACCTTGCATGCTGTAATGACTTAATTATCTTGATTTGCAGAGTATGTTTGTAATTCCATGATTCCGTATGGCCGGAAATAATGCTAGACAATAAATACCTTCTCCTCTGTTGTGAGAACCATAATTGCAGAAATCAACACGACACTGAATTCACAAACTAGCCTATTATTATACAATAAACACTTCGTTGCTAGGTAAACGTGAACAGCAGATGGGCGATAATTTTAGTTTTGTTTGTTTTGCAGCATACTGCATTATTAGTCTATTATTATTATTATTATTATTATTATTATTATTATTATTATTATTATTACTACTATTATTATTGTTATTATTATTATGCTACAACTACTACTACTACTACTATTAGGCCTACTACTATTAATACTACTACTATTACTACTACTACTACTACTACTACTACTACTACTACTACTACTACTACTACTACTACTACGTCTATAATTTAGGCCTATGGTTTATTTTTATTGAAATATATACACTCTAGGTTGTGTCCATTTTTCTAGGGAAAACCCGAAGATTATTATTATGTTTTACATCATCTTACGATAGATATGAGATAGGCTAAAGAATAATGTAGCCTAGTCTATTCCTAATCTTCTTCGTTTTTGTCTGTGACTGATGATAATTGTCGCAGATTTTTTTATCTCTTGACATTTTCATCTCATGTTTTCTAAATTATTATTATTATTATTATTATTATTATTATTATTATTATTATTATTATTATGTAATAACCTTTTCTAGAAAAACTTCTTTACTGAAATTTATTTATTATCTAAATAATGTACTAATTAACAGAACGGATTGCGTAAAAGATTTGGGAATATTCTTTGGCAGTAAATTGTATTTTCATAGTCACGTTGATTACATTTACAATCACGCAATCAGAATGCTAGGAATAATACGGTCAATAACTTATTCTTTTTCCACGCCCGATTCTCTTTTAATGCTATACTATACATTGGTGCGATCGAAACTCGAATATGCATCTGTAGTTTGGAACTCGATTACAACTACGGACTCGGCTAAATTAGAAAATATACAAAGAAAATTTATATCCTTATGTTCATTCAGATTTTTGCCCATTAATTCCGGGTATAGTTATGAGAGAAAATGTGAATATTTTAATTGTCAAAATCTATATGCTAGACGCCATGAGCTAGATTATCTGTTCTTTTGTAAAGTCCTCAAAGGTGATATATCCTGTGACTCTTTCTTAAACAATATTACCTTACGTATTCCAACAAAAGATATGAGAGCCCACAAACTTTTCTATATTAGAAATTCGAAATTTCTTTCACCAGTCTCCAGATGCATTAAAAATGCCAACATGCATGGCAGCAAATTCGATCCCTTCAATGTATAGACTTAGTTTGCTCTTGGCAACGATTTATCATTTAACTTATGTATTCTTTTAGGCATTATACTCAATTATCATTGTCTCGTAGTATTCTTAGTTATCCATTCATCTTCATTATTGTAATTAATTGTAATTATATTTATGTGTAATAATTATTTTTGTTTTATGTTTTTGTTATATTTGTGCTGAACTGTAATTGGCCACTGGCTGTTGTACAGCACATTAAATAAATAAATAATTAAATAAATAAATAAATGAAAGACAATAAAATAAAATAAATAAAATTATTATTATTATCATTATTATTATTGTTACGTCTTATTACATGATTTTCGGTCAAATTTTCTATTTAACTAGGCCTAAGTGGAAAATTTGAAGTTACGACATCCATAAGCTTAAATTTGTTTTATTTGATTTCACAACAGGTCTCCAATCACAAAATTAGTAAGCTAAATGGTACGTGACTAGAATGGGCAGTACATGAGGTAGGCATGAATGATAGAAGAAGTGTAAAGAAGGTACATTAAAAAAACTTGCAAAAGACGAAGACTGCTGGCAATACAAAGGAGTAGGCGGAAGGATGAGATCGCAAAACAGTACCTGGAGATGAGGGTTGATAACTGGGAAGTTCTGACTACGGACAGTCTCCATTTAGCATGAAGTCATTAAGACATAACTGAAGCCAGCAGTCTCTGAAGACATTTAGTAATTGTCGCCGAAAAGCACCTCCGGTTTGAGTGGTCGCAATTCAATTAAATAGATTAATATTTTTTTTTACCTTGTTATTTAACGATGCTGTATCAACTACTGGATTTTTTTAGCGTGAATGGAATTGCTGATAACGAGATGGTATTTTGCGAGTTGAAGCAAAGGATTCGCTGTAGATTACCTGATATTCGCCTTACGTTTGGGGAAAACTGCGGAAAAAGCTAAACCAGCTAATCAGCCGAAGCATGAATCGAACTCACACCCGAGCGCAACTCCGGATCGGCAGGCAAACGTGCTACAGCGTGAGCTAAACCGGTGGCTTCATTTATTATTATTATTATTATTATTATTATTATTATTATTATTATTATTATTATTATTATTTATTTATTTGATTTATTCATTTTGTCCAAAAATTCGATATTTTAATTACTCCAAGTCACTGGCGTAGCTCAAGCGGTAGCGCGTTTGCCTGCCGATCCAGAGCTACATTTGGGCCTGGGTTCTATGCCCGCTTGTGTTGTTTACCTGTTTGGTTTTTTTTTTCAGAGGTTTCCTCCAGCCATAGCCTAAGTGAATCTCAGATAATTAGACCTACATGACGAATCCTCGATCTTTTCTCTCCAAGTACCACCTAGCAATTCAATCGAAGATAACTAACCTAGTAGCTAGTTTATGCGACGTATTTAAATAACAGAGTAATAAGTATACTACTGTAATTTCGAAAATGATTTGGAGTCCATTTTAATACTTTACTATCTGTTCGCTGTTTAAATAGCGACTTGTATGACTAGTTCCACGAGGTAATGCGAGCAGGAAATAAATTACTTAATTTACGAATAATAATAATGGTTTGGAAGTAAATCCCGAAAAGACAAAGTATATGATTATGTCTCGTGACTAGAATATTGTACGAAATGGAAATATAAAAATTGGAGATTTATCCTTCGAAGAGGTGGAAAAATTCAAATATCTTGGAGCAACAGTGACAAATATAAATGACACTCGGGAGGAAATTAAACGCAGAATAAATATGGGAAATGCGTGTTATTATTCGGTTGAGAAGCGCTTATCATCTAGTCTGCTGTCCAAAAATCTGAAAGTTAGAATTTATAAAACAGTTATATTACCGGTTGTTCTGTATGGTTGTGAAACTTGGACTCTCACTCTGAGAGAGGAACATAGGTTAAGGGTGTTTGAGAATAAGGTGCTTAGGAAAATATTTGGGGCTAAGCGGGATGAAGTTACAGGAGAATGGAGAAAGTTACACAATACAGAACTGCATGCATTGTATTCTTCACCTAACATAATTAGGAACTTAAAATCTAGACGTTTGAGATGGGCAGGGCATGTAGCACGTATGGGCGAATCCAGAAACGCATATAGAGTGTTAGTTGGGAGACCGGAGGGAAAAAGACCTTTAGGGAGGCCGAGACGTAGATGGGAGGATAATATTAAAATGGATTTGAGGGAGGTGGGGTGTGATGATAGAGACTGGATTAATCTTGCACAGGATAGGGACCGATGGCGGGCTTATGTGAGGGCGGCAATGAACCTTCGGGTTCCTTAAAAGCCATTTGTAAGTAAGTAATAATAATACTAATAATAATAATAGCCTAATAATAATAATAATAATAATAATAATAATAATAATAGGCCTAATAATTCTCTCGAAAGGTAGAATTTTTGGAAATAAAAATTAAGGTAGAACTATTTTCTTAAACGATTTCAGTTCTCCAATGCTAGATAAGTCTATGACACCGACATCTGTTAATGGAATAGGCCTATAAAATATATACTAACTTATATTTTTAAACCGAAGATCCAGTTTAAATTTTTGGGAATGAAATTTGTAATGAACGGAAACAATTTTCATAATCATGTTGGTAGTTGGCCGATAAGCGGGAAACAATTTATAAATATAGTACGTAGATAAGCATATAGACGGTCCTCATATAGGCTAATATATAGTCTATTTTTAAAGAAACAATTTTGTTGACGGAAAAGTTTCTCTTGGTAGGTACTGGTACTCCAAATTCTGCCGCCGCGTAGTCATCAAATAATTTATTTTCATTATAGGCCTATGCCTAATACACAAAATGTTAGGCCTATGTAGGCCTTTAGGCAAAGATGTAGGCGTACATAGAAAAATTTAGCAAATTATTATCATAGATCTGATCATCATAATTATAATACAAGATACAATTTTCACTTCACTCAATCTAATGTTAGACTGGAAACAACTAAAAAACAATTTATGTCCATGGCAGTATCTATGTTTAATAGATTACATAAGTCTGCACACACTGTTAACTATAACACATTTAAGAATGTTTTAAAACGCTGGATGATTAATCATCCCTTTTATAGGCCTAGTATTAATGAATAGCTACTTTGAGTCCTCTGTCAATAACTTTATATTTCTAATATAATTTTATTCACTCTGTTTTGTTTTATTATGACTATGTCCATAGTAGCTATTTGTACAATATTCATTACTTTAATAAAGTCTAATCTAATCTAATAGTAATGTAGGTCTATCTATGGATCTAATCGAACTGTAAGAGACACGACAATCTCTAGCCCAAAATTAGTACTCATGGACTTGAGTTATTGGATAAGAAGACACGAAAACAAAACAACGTTATTTCATAATAGCTGCATAGTCCTAATTAATCTTTATAAATAGGTCTAATTATTGAAATACAGACTGAGTTTCAAACCATATTTCACTGATTGTAATCTTTCAAAATATTAATAAAATTGCTTTTATGTAGGACTATCATAGGATAAAAACTGTTTAAAATTTATTATGAGAACATTTTTTGTATTACGCGAAACCTGTTATAGATTGACAAAAGTATAAATAGGTCTAAACATTAGCCCTATGAGTAGACCCTACGGTAGGCTAAAATTGTTTTTAATGCGTTCTAAGAATAAACTATCATCCATACATTTTGTTTCGCAATTAGATCTACAGGTTGTCTTATGTTTCCGACTTTCTTAACTTATAAGTTATTCTCAATTCTACACATAAAAAGATACACGAATTTTCAGAATGTTTTGAGATCCGTTGCTTTCGTTAAGTGAAATTTGACGTGTGAAAGTGCGTGAAAAGTTGATTGTTTATTTATAGTAAGAATTTTAGAAAGAAAGTAGTAGTCTCTTACAAAGTTTAAGCCTACTTAACTTTTAGCACTTCAGATTACTTTAAGTTTTCTACCACCTTTACGAATTGTACTTTTCTCGTTTTTGTTCACAGAAAGAATAGTTCGCTTTTGTTCACAGAAAGAATAGTAACTTTTAACAAAGGTTTTGAGATCCGACAGTATCTTTAAAATATATTGTATTTAGTAAACATATGTGACATATTGCACCCTCAATTGGTACGGTAGTGAGTTATTGAAATGTTAAAAAAGATAATGTTGCGTATGTTCTTTTGTTGAGTTTATTTTGTAGCGGGAAAGTGTAGCCTATAGTTCTTCGTGCTTCTACTTCCATACTGCAGGGGTAGACATTTTAAAAGTTGTGAAGATTTAAGATATAGGCCTATTCAACCACAAATATTTTAACAAAATGTTTTTTTACTTCATCGTAATATTAATTAAAGCAATATCCCGCACTTAGAAGCACTTAACACACAACTGAAATATGGTTTTCACATTACATGTATAGTACTAATTCACAAGAACATTTTTAATGTAACTAAATTATAAAATTCACTCTTAACAAAATAAGTTACAAATTGTTAACTCTGCAAATGATTTTCGTGAAGGAACTTGGTGGTAGTTCTAGCATACGTCCCTAGCCGGCGCTGCATGCAGCGTTTTGGAATTTTCTTGTCTGCTGGGTAGCGTGGTCCGCCAGCATTTTACTCTGTTCGCTGCGTGTAGAGAGGGGGTTGGGCTTCAGGGAGGGAAATGAACTAAGTATTACACTCTTATTATTGTAACGAAGTAAGCGTCAAGATCACTGTAAACAAGGATATAAGATCAAATATTGAAAATAAGCTTATGATTTTATAACACACAGCGTGTTTATAACAATATCGATATTAAAATTAAATAATATTTGGGACTATATTCTTTTGGCGGATGAACATCCCTTTGAAGGTGGGGAAGTATCTGGTCTCCGTGACGAATTCGATTGTGATTGGTCCTTTTCATAAACCCTCCTTTCCTCTCGAACCCTTTGTCAGTGGGCTTCACCCTCGTGCTCAACTTCGTCTGTCCTCGTCTTTCAGTCGTTCCTCTCTGTCTACTCTACCTCCCCTCTTATTTCTATCATCAGCCGCTGTTTTTCACCTCCTTCCGGGTATGTCCTTGAATGCTTAACCCTGTTATATTATTTTCTTTTGCGCTTTACACCGTATCTAATACTCTGCTCTTTGCACTTGTCATCAGAAATCGGGCAAAGGTTCGAAAATTATCGTTCGATACGTTCGTCATATATTTTTAAGTATCGATTGTGTATCTTTTTTAGTGTTTATATGTTGGTGTTACGTTACAGAATTAGTGTTGTAGTATGGAAAAAGGCGTGGGGAGTATGGTGATATTTTAAGAATTTTTTTTTTGTTTTATTTTGTGTTAGGTTTTAATTTTTTTGTAGTCGCAGTAAATTATATTAGAAGTAGGCCTACGTAATAGGGAAGGTGTGATCTTGAATTTCCCCTCTTCCCCCACCACTGTCACTAGTGTGATTGGGACGTGGTTTTACTCGCGTACGAAATATTCATGTATGAGAGAATTTGTGGAGTGTGGCACTATCTCGTTTATACTCCATCTCCGTCTCTCTCAGTCGGGTTAGGAGGAGGCGGCGGCAGGCTAGGACGGTACTGGAACGAACGGTAGACAGACGTACAAACCTCGGCGAGCTAGACCGGCGTACAGGCGGGCTGCACGTCAGATCGCAGTGGTGGTAGTAGTTGTAGTAGTCGTAGTGGTGGTGGTCGCGGCGGGACGACGACTGTAGTTTGATACATAACATACCGAACCAGTGCGTGTCTGACCACGGTGTACGCTGCAAGCACAGTGAGGAGCTTATTGCTTCTTTCCACTTGTTGTTTGATCCAAAATATCATTTTTTTTCTACTCCTTTCTAGTTATTGCTCTTAACTGCTTACGACCTTTTTAATGATTATTGCTGTCATTACTGGATAAATCGAACCGTGATTTTGATTATCAAGTAACTGCATAACAATAATAATTTGATGACGATATAGTCGATATAATTTTACGAGTTTTTCAATAAATCCGTGATTTTCGACGTTTGTGATTTTTTTGACGTCGCAATAAAATATCACGGATTTAATTGATATCCAGAGCTGGAAAACTTATTTTTAAACAACTCTTCGAAGATTTCTGCGTGTGGAAATTGTGATGTTATGAGTTTTTAACTGACGTAAATAATTTTTTCCTCTTCCTCACGATTATTTACATCATCTCTACGATATTTAAATAATTTTTACTTTGTTGACAACGTTTTACCATTGATCTAATTTTTATGATAGATTTGCATACACGTGTGTGCTTTTAGCCGATCATGTTTGTCTTGGACGTGACTTCCATGTGTTCTGGTGAGATGGAGAATTTGGCTGCGTCAAGTGGCTGAAAGATAAAAGGGAAGACATTCTAACTGTTCTTCTGTTTGTGATTGTACGATCGTCGTATGTGGTGTACTGCAATACTTGGAATTGTGTTGAAATGACATAAAATTAAATTTTTTTCTCTATAAAGTTGCCGTGAAGTGAATATTTTTGCTTTAATTCCGGACAAATGCCGATATATGGTTCGGTTATCTTAGGTAATTACACGGATTTTGTGTCGAAAACTGCAGGTGTTGGTTCTTGAGAACGAGTGTGAACAACCTCATCGAGAAGTGTGTGATTATTACGTATATTTTTTTGTAAATTCAGACTTGAAAAAGGGGGTGTTGTCCTCACCCCTACGAAACATAGAAAAGGTTTCCTACAAGTGGGAGGGGTCTCGTGTTTTGACAGTCGTTAAGATCGAGCCAGCATGAACTCGTACTTCGAACAGAGTGGGTTTTATGGTGGTCATCACCAGCACGCTACCGGGTCGGCGACGGGGGCGAGCCACCACCATGACCAGGCGGCGGCCGCAGCGGCATACAGATTCCCTCTGGGTCTAGGTATGTCGCCTTACGCCTCATCCCAGCACCACCACCATCATCCTCTGCACCAGGCAAGGCCTCCGCAAGACTCACCCTACGACGCGTCCGTCGCGGCAGCGGCTGCATGCAAGTTGTATTCCACAACAGCTGATTCCGTCAGTCAACAATCAAACGCAGGAGTGGCGAACTACAGTACAACAACCACAAAACCAGACTGTTCAAAGACGGGAGGCGCCGCCAACGAGCAGGGCCATCAGAACGGCTACGCGGCAGTAGTGGCGGCTGCCAAAGATGTATGGCAAAGCGCGACTACTCCCGGTGCTACCGCAAATTCTGGTGGTAACAGCCTTGTGGGACCTGTCGTAAGGCCATCGGCTTGCACACCGGATACACGTGTAGGAGGATACGGTTCATCTGTCGGACTTGTTGGTGGAGATCCGGCGTCGAGTCCAGGTGCAGGCGGAGGAAGAACATCGGCATGGTCGCTAGGGTCATCGAATGCTTGTTCACTCAACAGTTCTGCAGCTCAACCGACGGTAGCCACACAGCTTCATCAGCAACCCTCCAACCATACGTTCTACCCTTGGATGGCTATAGCAGGTCAGTAAGTTCAAAACTCTTCAACACTCTCCCCCTCTTTCATATAAAACCACGTGGCTGTTCGCTCTTCCCTGCTCCTATCTCTCTTTTGAATGCAAGAGGGGAGTTAACAGCTTCCGGGGTTATTTAGGGGGTGATCATTATAAACACTGACAACAATCAATAGTCGGTGTTGTAATACGGTTGTAGGTATGTCCTAGACAGTTTCCGTAAGATTATAGTCCTATATTACAATCGTAACTACATTCTCAGAGTTCTAAATCCACGGATTGAGCTATAAATTTAGTTTCATAGCGATAAACTTTATTTAACGATATCCTGGTATAATTATCCCCAATGATATCCCCATTAACTTCAGGCGTTAAAGAGGGATGCTTCATCTGTCAGAATCCACAAAGATATTTCCACTAAAACAATTGGAAATAGGAAAAGATACCTCGAGATCATAACTTGTTCGAAAAGAATCTTATGTTATTATGTCGATAGGATATTACTTTTCTCTTTGTGGCAATGAGAGTAGAGAATTAATTATTTATGTGATTATCGAAATAATAGATTAGTTTCACCAAAATAAAAATTTTAATATATGGTTTTACATGTTTAAGTTGATACGGAAATATTGTGTTTGTCGTTCTCAAAGAAATCCTCAACTAAACTTCTTGTGAGGAAAAAAAATGTGCGACATTTAAATGTTTGAATAATGCCTTAATATCTTTCTATCTTTCCTAAAAAGAATGTCTCTTGTATAGGCTATAAATTGATATTAGGTTCTTTATTTAAATAAACTTAAATTACACATTAAATTACAGTGAATTTCAGTTTATAATCTGCTATAACTAAAATATAGCAAACCAAGAAATATTAGGAGTTAGACCCCACATTAAATTATAGATTAAGTTACTGGTAATTAAAAAACAAATATTGAATCATCGCTTTGATGACGACAAATGTAAAAATAACAGCATTAAAATAAAATAAGTAAAATGTTTCGTATAGGCTTTGGCACTAATGTAATGTAAAAACGTTGTATTTTATTTATTTAAAAATCCTCTTTCCTGTAATTTTATTGTTCTGGTATATCTTACACTATAGGCCACGCGTGATATTTATATATTTTTACCCTGCAATCTCATTTAAATTTTGGTCAAAATGGCAGTTGTATTCAAACTGCTAGAGCGCTTGTAACTATTTGAAAATTTCACGTGGTAGCCGGCGCATGCAGAGATCTCATACAGTAGCCACATTCACCACGCCTCCACTCTCTCTCTCTTCCTTCGTTACTTCCCTCTTTTATATCCCCTTCTCTCTCTGTACATCTTTTTTTTTCAGATAAACAGTTTTTACAATAACATAAATTATCATATCATTGAATGTCGCATGGCATAATCAAATATGTCGAATTTCAATCATTCCTGGGTAGGATTATCGTAAATTTGACTTTATTACATAAGCCAAGAAAACGTGAATTTTTTTAGAAGAAAATTTTGATAAATTCTAAAAGCTCTAAAATTTGATTTGATCTTTGTAGTAGGCTATAGTGATGTAATATTCGGATATAACTTATATGTAGCCTACCGTGTTCTGAAAGGAAATGTCTCTAACATTCTTGAGTCGTTATTAAGTTTCAAAATTGCTTAAGATTGCATCTTTCTTGACAGGTGTAAATACGAAAACTTTAAAATAATTATATTTTTATTACGAATATAAAAGTGGCATGGCTTCTAAGGGGAAATGAATGAAATGCAACGAAAGAAAATCGTATAATTATATTCTTTAACAGATACGGCATTACTCGTGTTAAGGCGAAATCGTGTCGTCAAACAATCAGTGACGTAGGCTTACAACACATAAGTAGGTGTTTAAATTCAATGTTTTAAAATAGAAAATTCCTCATACTTATCACCGTAAGTATTATATTAAAAAACTGAATTTACTTTATAAATACAGGTCTTGAATATACTTAAGCATGTTATCTAATTATAATTTAATACACTTACGAATCAGCCGTTTTAGACTAATTTTATCAAGATGGTAATTATTTATTTATTCAGACATGTAAATAGCCTATTCTTCGTAAATAATACAACGAAGGCTTATATAACAATTATCATTATGGTAGCATTAATCTAGTATTATGACCATAAAACTGTTAAAATGTAAAATGAATGTTATGTAACGCGAAATATTTATATCCAGTGCTCAACTGTTATATTACAACGTACACATTTAGGCCTAAACTGTCTTGTACAGTTATTTAGTTAATAAAGACAGATTTACTGCGCAGGAAAAATAAAATAAAGTGTAGCTGTCGTTTTTAGGTTATGTTGGAGCGTGCTAAATAGAAGTTTTAGTTAGTAGAGTGCAAAACTTCGTAAACTAGTTTTTAATATGTGTTATATAATGCAATAAATTACTTTTGAAGCATTTACTCCAGCATTTTAGGAGAATATTTGTATATTCTTTTTTATATTCATGGAAATATGTAGGTAGTATTCGTTAAAATTTTCAGGCAGTAATTTAATTTCTTTTTTTCGATTGCTTTATTAAAATCTGAAGTTGCAACGCAAGCTATGTAAGGTCTATAGTGTTCCACAACCTCATACAGTAGCTGTTTGGTAGGCTTTTTGAATTATAAAGAAAGAAAAATAGCGTGAAAATTCATTTCTTACGTATAAAAATGTAACTAGATTGGATTTTTTGTTATTAATTTTAGGGACAGAATACTGTCAACATACCTCTTGTTTGTAAGGCACAAAGTTATAATTTTTATTGAATTATAAAGAAAGAAAAATAGTGATTAAATAAATTTTCTTACGTAACTTATATAAAAATATAACTAGATTGGATTTTTTGTTATTAATTTTAGGGACAGAATACTGTAAACATACCTCTTGTTTCTAAGGCACATAGTTATAATTTTTATTGAATTATAAAGAAAGAAAAATAGTGATTAAATAAATTTTCTGACGTGTATAAAAATATAACTAGATTGGATTTTTTGTTACTAAGTTTAGAGACAGAATAGTATAAACATATCTCTTGTTTCTGAGGCACATAGGCTAGTTATAATTTTTATTAAATTATAAAGAAAGAAAAATAGCGATAAAAATTCAATTTCTTATGTATAAAACTAAAACTAGATTGGATAACGTATGGTCTCCCGTTTTTTGTTATTAATTTTAGGAACAGAATACTGTAAACATACCTCTTGTTTCTGAGGCACATAGTTATAATTTTTATTGACTTATAAAGAAAGAAAAATAGCGATAAAAATTCATTTTCTTACGTATAAAAATATAACTACATTGGATAACGTATGGCCTCCCATTTTTTGTTACTAATTTTAGGAACAGAATACTGTAAACATACCTCTTGTTTCTGAGGCACTTAGTTATAATTTTTATTGGAATATAAGGAAAGAACAATAGCGATAAAATTCATTTTCTTACGTATAAAAATATAACTAGATTGGATAACGTACGGCCTCCCATTTTTTGTTACTAATTTTAGGGACGGAATATTATGAACATATCTCTTGTTCCTGAGGCACGTAGTTATAATTTTTATTGAATTATAAAGAAAGAAAAATAGCGTTAAAAATGCAATTTCTTTCGTAAGCTATAAAGATATAACTAGCTTGGATAACGTATGGCCTCCCATTTTTTGTTATCAATTTTAAGGACAGAATACTGTGAACATACTTATTGTTTCTGAGACACATAGTTATAATTTTTATTGAATTATAAAGAAAGAAAAATAGCGATAAAATTCATTTTCTTACGTATAAAAATATAACTAGATTGGATAACGTACGGCCTCCCATTTTTTGTTACTAATTTTAGGGACAGAATATTATAAACATATCTCTTGTTTCTGAGGCACATAGTTATAATTTTTATTGAATTTATTTATAACAGAAATTGCTGTAGCAATAAAAACGCAATTCAACAAATCTATAAGCTTCTGTAGGCTTCCTGTTCTTATACTCTTTCCTCGAAAATTGAGGAATGGCAGTAGCATGTTTTAAACTGCATTCCAATTGAAATGACATGCAACTATAGCTCACTGAAAGCCGTCTCTTTCGTTCAGTAAAGCCTGCCAGGGGTTAGGATGCGGTCAACACAGACAAACAGTGCCTCGTGCTTTGGTTTCTATACGTCTCTCCTTCTTCCTCATATCGCCCATCTTTCTCTTACACATATAAACTTGTAATTTCCCCTCCTTGTCTCCCAACATCAGCTGTTTGCCCTTTATTACAGAACCCATAATAATATCCAGGCAAAACTAAACCACCAGTAGGCTAACAACCCTCCCGCCCTCTATTCTCGCCTACACCCGCCCGGGACCACGAACCTATCTTCGAGACCATGAGGTTGCCATTGGAATGGCCATTACAGAAATGCATTACTATGCACTATAACCTTATACACATGCCTAACTAAAAACTGGTTCTCTTGCCACTTTCTTCTCTTTCGTTTTTTTATTCCCATTCTGTTTTCTCGCTGTCGTTTGTATTTTGTGCCGTGCGTCACAAGGTCTGCTTCTATTTGTATTTTTTACTTCACTTTTGAATTTGTAAATAGGCCTACATTTCTTTTACATTTGTAGCTTATTAAAATTGCAATTCAGTGATATATTATAATGTAATGAAAGAAAAGTTTTGGCTTTCAAAGCGTATTTTGTTGTTTATTAAGATTTTTAGTTTACATGTTATGATACAAACTAAGTTCCCCAAATGAGGAAATGCTCGTGCTCGGGTGAAGTCCAATAGACTAAAAGTTGGAACTTACATAGTCTAATATTATTGTATAGGCCTAGACAAAAAAATAGACTAATAATTAGATAATAATAAATAGTTAGGAAATAATTATGAGTAATAATAATAATAGGCCTAATAATAATAATAATAATAATAATAATAATAATAATAATAATAATAATTATAATAATAATAATAATAACAATAAATAATGATAGTAATAAATATTGGAAGTAAAATTGTGCTAACTATAAAAGTAATCAAACAAACGTATTTTTTAACTATTTCGGATGTAGCATAACAGTATTATAGAAACATAAATATTAAACTAATCAAGTTTCAATGTAGCCTATTTTTGGAGCATATCTGAAGAGAGAACTTTTCCGGAATACAAAAAGAGACACAAATAGAATTATATAAAATTACAATTCCATTGCCATTTTGAAAGAGTCAAACATGGAAATAAAAAATATATCAGCAAAAGAAATTGAGATGGTAGAAACAATTTATTTTAATTATAAATTTTGCCAGTTTCTGTATAATAAGCCTACGCTGTATCATAAAATGTAGTATTTTAGGTAACTACACACAAGAATATTCACTATGTAGCCCAACTATCTGATAAAATTTAAGGATATAAAACAATTGAGAGAGAGAGCATATCGTCGTTGTTCCTGCAATTAATTCCTATGTGAAAACTATAAAAATTTTCAGTAGGAAGAAAAAATACATTTATTCATCCAATGAAACAAATAAATACAATTATATATAGGAGATTTTATTATTTGCTGTATCCCTATTTAGCCTAAGTTATTTAATAGAGCAAAAATCTGAAAATCGATAAATATGTCACATAGGAGTTATTGCAGGAACAACGACGATATGCAAATTATTGAAAATCAGAAGTTCTGTAGATTTACCGCACAGGCCTATCAACAATCGGGAAATAGAGACATCGAAAGATAGAACACGACTTCGAACATTGGAGATGGAAAGACAGCAAGACTCGGACTATGGATATTGATGATTATTATGACCTCCCATATCTGTAAAATCGCACAAATATGTCTTGATTTTACTGTCTTAAAACAAATGTCTGTTCTGAAATGAAACGTTATTTTAGGTTCAAATATTTTAACATGTCTCTTAAGTGCCATGTCTAGCAGCTACCAAACATATATTACTTGAATCAACATAACTTTATATAACACGCGTAGGTGAGAGAGATAATAAAGAGAACATGAGACAAGACGTGAATTTACAGTATAAACAATGTGAAAATTTCAGCTCTTTAAGTTGTACTTATGTGTAAAACAAATGTATATGGTGATTAGATAAAATCTTGCTTGAAGTTATGTTTACGTGTAATATTTTAGGCCTAAAATATTGTGCTATGCTTGAACCGTCTTGACATGTATTTCTATAGGATATAGTCTAATGGGTGTGTTATTTGAGAAGTTGTGTTCAGATTTTAAAAGTATTTTTTTTTAGTTTACTTAAAATATATAAGTTTCTTGCTACATTTAAAAATGTAAGAAACATATAAAAATTTAAGTAATATTAAAACAACTAAGAAGAGAGACAGTTGTAGTGATCCAAGATAATGTTCATTTAAACTGTTTTTACTACAATTCGGTTCACGGTAAATACTAATTTTGTTTTTATTCCATTTGTAGTGGTTCAGGGAAAATAAGGTATTTTACGAAAACACCCTTCTTTTATTCACTAGGCCTATGTGCGGTGTATCACTGTAGCTTATCCGGAGATAATTGTCTGTTTTTGCCAAAATTTGATAAAAACCCTGGTTATGCAGGTACTTTAGTCTTGGGTTAAGAAGAATAGAGTACAAAGTGACGTCAACTGACTCGAAAAAAATATAAAAAATTGTTGAATACTAAAATATAAAATTAGAAATTAATAATTTGTCTTGCTGTTAAAATGTTAAATTATTTAGGACCATAGATAAAAAAATTGCTGGAGATCAACAAAACAGATAGTTCCAAAAAAGTAGTAGTATTGAACAAATAAAGAAAATAAATACAGACATAGAAGGAGAAATAGATGTGGTCGAAAGCATAATTGATTATTATATCAACATTTTTATCGTGGGCAAGAGGTTGTTTCATCCTGTAGAAATTATTTTCAGCTGTTAGCCATATTTATTTCGTCAAGGTGAAAATATAGCCTACGTGTAATTTAATTCCACAATCTCTCAATAAATAGAGTCCAAACTTGTCTTCTTTCTCAAGTTCTTAATAAATATTGGTATAATTAATTATTTTGATTGTTAGGCCAACTTAATGCATTGCCCATCAAAGGCGTTAAGAATTATCTAAAAATCATTTTTAATGATTTATTAACGCATGAAAGTTGTAAATTTTTTTTTTGTCAATACTATTACGCTTTCGAACAAGTATATTATGTTACTCGTCTGTACCAAATTATATTTAATAATTATTATCCATGCCTCATAGATCGATGTAAAATTTATTAACCCCAGAGGATAGGTAATAATCATAACAATGCCTCATAAGGGTTTTATTCAATTTAGAATTAGTACCAAATTTAGACACCACGTGGCGCCACTAGTAGGCCTACTTCAAAATATTTTTAACGACTTACTAGCGGTATCAAATTTGTTATATTTTGTTTTTCGCCATTACTACTGCAATTACAAAACACACGAACATCAACTACGCAAACTATCTTGTAACTTACGACAACTTTCAGCCATGATTAATCTAAAATATTTTATTATCATCATTGTAAATTTTAAATTTAACATCATTGACAAATTTTAATCATTGTATATTAATTGTAACATGAGCTATATGTATAAAATAAAATATTCGTCCAATCTAAGTTCAAAATTCAAAGATTATCTCAATATTCATCCTGTATTATGTCATATTTTACATAAAGCTCATGAATTTCATGTATCACATATATTGTCCTCTATTCCTTGTTATTTGCATAATTTACTATTATAGGTCCAGATTATATGTTTTGTTATATCTGAAGATGCCCTAAACGGCGAAAACGTTCATATATTGTTATTAAATAGCAAATAAACATTTGCAAGTTGATATGTCTTAAGATTGAAATTCATTAAATACTTATTAATAATTTACCAGGCATATTGATATATAAAATGAATTGTAAATTACAAATAAGTACATAGTAAACATCAGTACCTAATTATATTTAATAAATGTTATCCACGTCACAGAGACCGATCTAAAATGTATTAAACAAAAATATAATAATAATAATAATAATAATAATAATAATAATAACAATAATAATAATCTCTTATAAGGATTTTATTTAATTTACAACAAGTACCAAATTTAGATACCACGTGCCGCCACTAGTAATTCAAAAATAATAATAAAAAACATTTTTAATAACTTGTTAACATATCGGTATAAAAGTTGTTACATTTAGTGATACATACATGCATACATACATACATACATACATACATACATACATACATACATACATACATACATACTGCCCAAAGGCAGGTCTTTCACTGCAAACCCAGCATTCTCCAATCTTTCCTATTTTCTGCCTTCGTCTTAGTCTTTGCATATGATCCATAAAGGCTATCTCTATGTCATCTATCATCTGATATCTTCTTCTGCCCCGAACTCTTCTCTCTTTTTCACCATTCCTTCCAGTGCATCATTCATTGGGCAGTTTCTTATCAGCCTGTGACCCAACCAATTTCTTTTTCTCTTCCTGAACAGTTTCAGCATCATTCTTTCTTCACCCACTCATTCCAACACAGCGACATTTCTTATTCTGTTTGTCCACTTCACACGCTTCATTCTTCCCCATATCCACATTTCTTCAAATGCTTCTAGTATCTTCTATTTACTTCGTCGTAACGTCCATATTTCTCATTCAAATAATGTCACACTCCACACAAAGCACTTCAATAGTTTCTTCCTTAGTTATTTTTCCAGAGATCCGCAGAAGATTCTCCTTTTACTGTAAAAAGCTTTCTTTGACATTGCCATCTTCCTTTTGACTTCCTGGCAGCAGATCATGTTACTGCTTATAGTACACCCCAAGTATTTGAAGCTGATCACTTGCTCTACTGTCCCATTCAGTATTCACAAGTTTACCTTCTTTATTTTCTTTCCGACAACCATGGTCTTCGTCTTGTTGGCATTTATCTTCATCCCATACTGCTCACAGCTGTCATTTAGCTCCAGTAGCATATCCCTTGGTATCGTATGCCTATAGGTCCTATATCATCACCTGTACAAAACTGTAGTTAATAAATAGGCCTGTTATCCACAGCTCTTGGAATGAATTAAATTATTTATTAACAGTGAAAAGTACATAAGTTAATAATCATACCTCTTAAGGGTTTCATTCAACTTAAAGCTTCAAAATTTTCGAAATTGAGATTTTGGTAGATGCTCATCTACCTGCAAAGCCTCGTAAACCGCATTTAAATGTTACTCGCGGAAAAATAAGAATTTCAATTCCGCAATTAATGGCGCCAAAAACTAGCTCTTTCATTCTCCTGTAAAATTTTGATTTTGTGGGATACGTACAGTTGCACCTTAACCGACGATTTATTAATATGTGCCAAATTAGTCTAGATCTATATTTAATAGACTTAAATATTATTCACGACTCATAGACCTACTATATCAAATTTATTAATCATAAAAAGATACGTAATAATCAGGGAAAGGATTTATATGTAAATACATATTTACTTATAAAGCTAATATAATTTATATTTTGCATTATCTTTATGTTTCACAATGTGTAGGGTTGAAAAATCCTACTTTTATTTTCCATATTTTTCCATATTTTAGAGTTTAGTACATATTTTCGTTAATTTCCATATATTTTCCATATTTCATATAAAACAGTCCATATTATATTAGGTTTAACAATAAAACAAAACAAAATTCCATTAACTTTTAAAAATACATTTCAACAATAGAGATTTAAACACATGTTCAGTAATCCCTTTAACATCAGAGTTATTTGAAAATTAGCAGTCCTATCAACAATGGGAAAGTAAGTTACAAAACTGTATTAATTTAATTTAAAATTTTTAACAGACTTCAGTTGTGCAGCTCAACAGTTAAATGCCAGTCAGAGTACACATAGGTTCAGTTTTGTAAATCATACTATAAAGACGGTAAATATGCCAAAAGTACGTCATTCAGTCAATTTAAAATCAAAACTAACAAGTTACATTTCAGAATTTAAAGAAGATGGTTTATCAACTGACAATAAAATATTATTTTGTAATTTGTGTCAGTGTGCAGTATCATCTACACAAAAGTTCCTGGTGCAACAACACATTACAACTAGTAAACATCAGGCCAACAAACAACTAAATTCCAAGCAGAGACAATTGTTTTTAACACAACCAACAACATCGAATGTAAGATCTGAGTTTAACATCGACCTGTGCCGTTCTCTCATCTCTGCTGATATTCCTCTCTACAAACTAAAGAATAAGGTCTTCAGGGAATTCCTTGAAAAATATACTCAACATACAATCCCGGATGAGTCAACACTTAGGAAGACGTATGCTCCATCCATCTACGATGAGACAATACAGAAGATAAGAGATGAAATTAAAGATAGTTCAATTTGGGTTTCCATTGATGAGACTCCCGACAAAGAAGGTAGACTTGTTGGTAATGTAGTTATCGGTTTGTTAAGTGAACAATATTCTGAACGAATTCTTTTACATTGTGATGTTCTAGAAAAGTGCAATAACAAAACTATAGTTAAACTGTTCAACGAAGCTATGGGTATCCTGTGGCCAAAGGGTATTATGTACGATAATGTGTTATTCTTTATTAGCGATGCTGCCCCTTATATGGTCAAAGCTGGACAAGCATTATCTGTTGTATATCCTAAATTGACTCATTTTACTTGTGTGGCGCATGCATTTCATCGTGTGGCAGAAGTGGTCAGAGACAATTTCCCTAAAGTAGATTTGTTGATTTCATCAGTGAAAAAAGTATTTCTCAAAGCTCCCAGTAGAGTTAACGTGTTGAAAGAAATGTACCCTGAAATTCCATTGCCACCAAAGCCAATTTTAACTAGATGGGGTACATGGCTAGAAGCAGTTGAATATTATGCCGAACATATAGACTCTATTAACAATGTTCTCCTTGCATTGGACTCTGAAGATGCAGTCTCAATTGATACTGCGAAAACAGTTACCTGTGACATAAGTGTGAAGAATGACTTAGCTCACATTCAGCATACATTTTCATGCATCATAAAAACGCTCAAAAGTCTCCAAAATAGGCACCTTTCACTATCTGAAAGTTTTGAAATTATAAATAGTACTGTGGAACAACTGAATCGTGGTAGAGGTAAAGTTGCAGATGCAGTAAGAGCTAAGGTGGACACTGTACTTTCAAAAAACCCTGGATATGAAGAACTACAAAAGGTTGTTGCTGTGATGAGTGGTGAATCAACAGTGAAGATTAACTTGGACTTATCCCCAGCAGACATTGTGAAATTGAATCATGTACCAGTTACTTCTTGTGACGTCGAACGCTCTTTTAGTCAGTATAAATCTATCCTCAGAGACAATAGAAGAAGATTCACTTTTCAGCACTTGAAAGAAATGTTTGTAACCTATTGTTATGGTAACAGACAATAAAAATTGTGTTTTGTTGAAACTACATTGGAAGATAAGGTACGTCCATTATATTTTTTGTTTAGTTTGATTAAAATGTACCAATATTTAACGTACATAGTCATTTTTTTATAATTTTAAGTCCATATTTAATTCCATATTTTGGTAAAAATCCATATTTAATTCCATATTTTGGTAAAAATAACTACATATATATTTACATATTTCATATATTTTTAGTCCATATAAATCCGTTCCCTGGTAATAATCATAACAATACCTCATAAGGGTTTCATTCAATTTACAAGTAGTACCAAATTCAGATACCACGTGCCGCCACTAGTACTTCTCCCCTCAATTTGGTCAGTGCTACCGTGATGACGTCATTTAGTATACCATTCACTCATTCATTGTTAAGAGCCATGGTTGTATTGCTTCCTCACTCGAGTCATTTACCACGGCTGTAAAAGACCCCCTCTTCCACACAAACTAGACTACAAAAGCTTGTACGGTCTCTCCCTCCTTTACTACTTCTGTATATGACCCCCCCTAAAACTTGGTTCTTAACATACGGCTCATTTCTAGAGTAGATTTGGTGTGGTGTGGATGGTGTCGATGTTACTTTAACGTTAGCTAATGGACGTAGATACTTCAGTGTTTGTGAAGAAAAATAAAACAAAGAAGAGTATAAAAATAGTGTGAAAATGTATTTCTTACAGAGAATTTTTAGAGGCTGTATGGTGATTTTTGTATTGTGCTATTGGCTGGAACTGGTTTTAATTTAGCCCATACAAATTGGGCTATTGTTTCTTAAACTATTCAGAATTAGCTGTGTTGCTATTAATAATTGTTCTTTTTTAAGCACGCCATATTGTAGGCCTAGTCTAGAGCATTTTTTGTTTGTCAGAAATAATTTTCAGTAAGATTTAGTATTTGATGCTTTCATCGAAATACGTTGAGCTGTTCTGTTCTAAAAATTCAAAATTCTGGTATCATTTTCTTGTAAGTATGGCCCTGGAAATGTAAAAACTAATACAGTCTTGTGTTTGAATTATTGTAGGCCTATATATCCGTAGAAAAATTATGAAATAAGGAAAGAAGTTTAGAACCAAATTACATTTTAAAGTTAAGTTATCTTTTTTATTTAAAAAAGTTAATGAGAGAAAAAAATGAAGTGTGGAATTTTTTTTAAGTAGGCCTATTATTGATATTATAGATGGAATTCTAAATCTGTAATAATAATTAGTTCTATATCTGTTAGTGTTTGCATAAATGATCGTTTCTAACTAGTGTAAATTTTAAGAATGTTTGCTTTGTCCGGTCTAGTTGTTTATATTGTTGCATTTTGAAAAGCAGTGTCCGCTGTAAACATACTTCACGCTGTCCGTCACTTGTCAGCAATTTTTCAAAGTACATGCGCAGTTCCGTCTAGTACTCAAATGGTGTCATTGCTTCCGTTTACAAGCTAGTGGGCCCTAATGTGTAAGAATCTTAAAAATGTAATCTATACTACATTCCCTTAGAATAAAATAGTTTGTATTGTGTCTAATATTGTACTAGTTCAGAATTAATCAACTGAAAAGTTAGGAGTTAACTTTTTGCTTTTTTGCTTTAAAATTTCTATTGAATCAAAAATCCAATTGTGTTTGTAACTTATAGTCTATTTTAATATTGTCACAAGTTCATTACTAGAATTTGAACAAACCTTCATTCAACATGAATGCAAATTTTAGCATACTGCTTAAATGCATATATTTAAGTTATTTTCTAGTTCTGCTAAATTTCATAATAGGCCTAGCCTACAGCGGAAGTATAAATTAAATTCTACCACTGCATTAATAACATAATAAAATACATATACTATATTTATGAAATGTATACTCGCCGACTTTCCGAAGCATAGGCCTATAAATTTCAAAATAAGAGACATACAAATTTCTTTACATAGAATAGCCCTGAGAGAGTTGAACAAGATGTTCAAACTTTCTGCAAAATATGGCAATACAATTTAGTGTTATACATATGTACATTAAAATTAAAGCATGGGAGTTTTTATAAGTATCATGGAGAAGTAATGAGTTAAGTATATAGATAAGTTAGATGGAAATGGAAAAAGAAATAGTTAAAAATGATATATTTTAGTGTTTGCATAAATTATATAAATTATGAACTCTCTAATCGTTACACTTATTTTTGGAATTGTCTCCTTGTAATCAGGTTACAAAAGAACAAGATTTAAAATATAGGCCTACATCACTTTAGTAGTTCCAACTTTGCTGTATAATAGTGAAATTTGGGCACTTTGTAAACAAGATACTTAAGAAGTTAATTACTACAGAGATTTAATTTTCTGTTTATATCGATAGTATGGTAGCGAAATTCACCTCGTAAACAAGATTTAACAAAATTAAATAGCCTAATACATAGATTACAAAAAAAAAAGCTGCTTGATACACTCTGTTAGACTATAAAAGAAATAAAGAACATTTACAATAATTAGGAATTGAATTTATTTTGGAAAGAATCAGAAATCAAGCAAAACTGGGTAACATAATCCCACTACAAATTTTGAATTACCAACGCGAAGAAAAGAAAAATTGTTAGGAACGTCAGACGATTTCATTTTGTGTGCCGAAACAGATCACTGAGTCTAAAATATTCAAGGAGTAGGCCTATGATGGTGGTGAGGATGATGATGATGATGATGATATAAAATGCAGCCAATGAAAACCGTATAATATATAATATAATATTATAAGCTACAATATAGGCCTAGCCAATATTGTTATGGATTTAAGGAGTTAGTACAGTTTACAGCAGTAAAATTTTTGGAAATATTCCAATTTTTTTCCTCCATTACTGTATCTTCTACAATAATGAAAATTGGTATGTGTAAAACACTGTCCTTCTGCTATATGAAAAAAAAAAACATTTTTACGATTAAAAAAACTATTTATGTTTTTTTTTTTTTTTTCCAAAATTGAAAATGGTAGCAGTTTACTGTGCAGTGATGAATTGTTTCTCTCATAACTCACAAACTTGTTAACTTTTTCATGTTCTCTCTTTTTTATTTTATCGCTGAAACTCATGTTTACAATATTATGCTCTTTCAACTGCATTTTGTGTGTGTGTGTGTTAGAAAAAAATACTGATGTTTGACCATTTTTAAAATGAATTTATTTTTTATCAGACAATCTGTCAAAGGTAGAGAAGTGATCTTAAGTAAAACCTACATTTCTGCAGTTTATTACATATCTTGATGTTTGCGAAATTTAATTAGGCCTATATTGGTATAATAAAAGTATCTGCATGATATGGACTGAACCACCATAATATAATAAATTAAGTTATATTATATAATGGGACTTCAGCAAGCTATGTCTTCTGGATTGAGAAGTTTATTACCTGTCTAGATGATTGCACAATTTTATTATATGGGTTTGATTAAAATATCTACACAATATGGTCTGAAGTACCATAAGTAAGTTAAATAACCAATGTGGTATAATAATTTAATTTAAGAACATTTACTGAAATTGTATTTAAAATATAGGGCCCTATTAGCTACTTGTGTATCTACTGCAAATCACTATTATCCACTTGCCCTAAGCATGTAACTTACTTCAATGTTTTAAGGAAGTTTTAATTTCATTATAACTTCATTCAGTGTAACTTACCCATACTGAATACTTAGACCTGTATTATTAAGTAAAAGTACCTACCTTTAATTATACCTAATAAAGTTAGCAAAAATAGGGCCTTTTATTAATTATTGCTATAATGAATACTTTCGTAGTCTAAAGAATTTCGTGTCCCTTGTTGTGAAACTGTTTACAAAATGTTTAAAGGTATTAACTTCGTAAGCTAATATTAATATATATTTTTACCATTGTGCGTCCAAACGTGGTCATTTTGCTTGTTAATGGCTGTACATATTGTGGAGATATCGACCTATCTGTCCCTTGAGAGCAAGGGAGTCTAATACGTACGCTATTACCAAATCCATTATTAAATTTAAGTGCGCGAATTATGATCCTTAAAATACGTGTATTAAAATTTAAAGTCGCCTGGTAATTGCTGCAAAAATATTGTTATGTGATGTACTTGTTACCGATTTTATTTTCAAATACCGGTACACAACTAGATTTTCCATTCTTCATTCAGAAGTGCAATGTTATTTTTATATTTGGTGACCCGGTCTTCAATTTACTGGCAATATTGGACTAGTGTCTAAATACGTGTCATAGATTTCCTTACTTAATTATTTTAATGTTAATTTATTCCAGTTTGCGAGCTGTAGAATTTTGAAATGTAAATGAATAAAAAAAAAGCATTTATAAGCTAGTTACAAATTGAGAAAAATTCTATTTTCATGTATAAATAGTTTTTCTGGACAGTAATTTGATGCATGGTGCTTAAAATTATATTGTCGTTGAATCGAGGAGATACAAATATATGGAATAAGCTATATTTGGTTAAATGTACCTGAAATTTACTAACATTTTACAACACCTCATTGAGCTGTACCTCTCCAATTGTCTTCATGGCGTATATAAGATATATCTTTACCTATCATACTAGTATTGACATGCCTACAGAAAACAGCGGCATTTGGACGACATAAAATCTTTAGAGCTCAGGAAGAAAGTAAATTTTTCCAGAGACAGGCACGTGGTAGGCTATGTTAAAATGTTCCATCGTTATAACAGGAACACAGAGAAGATTGGAAAATCCTCTTTCTTGAGAAGTAAGTTTAACTTATGAGAAAATAATAATGCAGTTTTGTTCATACAAGAATGGAGTTTATTTAGACATACACCTATTGTAGACCTAACATCCTAAATGTGCTAAGTGCCAAAAACAACTTTCTGAGATACTGATGAAAAACACTCTGCGAAATGCATGTTGAGATACCTACAACACCATCTTTTGGCGCACGAATGAGTCACTTACAGTTGAGCTACGACAAAGGCAATTTAGTATCATGTTCTCATATGGATCTTTATGGTTGTGAAACTTGGACTCTCACTTTGAGAGAGGAACATAGGTTAAGGGTGTTTGAGAATAAGGTGCTTAGGAAAATATTTGGTGCTAAGAGGAATGAAGTTACAGGAGAATGGAGAAGTTACACAACACAGAACTGCACTCGTTGTATTCTTCACCTGACATTATTAGGAACATTAAATCCAGACGTTTGAGATGGGCAGGACATGTAGCACATATGGGCGAATCCAGAAATGCATATAGAGTGTTAGTTGGGAGGCCGGAGGGAAAATGACCTTTGGGGAGGCCGAGACGTAGATGGGAAGATAAAATTAAAATGGATTTGAGGGAATTGGGATATGATGATAGAGACTGGATTAATCTTGCTCAGGACAGGGACCAATGGCGGGCTTATGTGAGGGCGGCAATGAACCTCCGGGTTCCTTAAAAGCCAGTAAGTAAGTTCTCATATGGATGTTTCTCCCTTAGATTGAATGATAAAAAATTTCAAAAATTGGCACTTAGCACATTTAGATAAAGTCCCCTTTTTTGTCATCTATTATGAGTAGCTAGCTCCCTTCAAGGCAACGAACAGCATTCACAAGGACAGCTTCCACAATTCTTAAAAAGTTTTACAAGATTCCACAATGACGACAAATTGCAGGGTCCATACCTCAATCCATTTAGAGTTCTGAATCTTCTCAGTGCGCTGGAAAAATCCCTATTATATTCATAGTAATATTATATAATATCAATTCGCATTTATAGAGGGAAGGCTATTATTTCCTGGGATGAATTTGTAAAATAAAATAAATAAATAAATAAAATAAATAAATAAATAAATAATTAAATAAAAATTAAATAAATAAATAAATAAATAAATAAATAAATAAATAAATAAATAAGTAAATAAATAATATAGGCCTATAAGTTTATCAAGAAAATAGCTTGAATCGATATTTCTTTATTTTAGTAGTCATAGCAACAATATTTATTTATTATTTATTTATTTATTTAGTGATACAATTAAAAATAAAAGAATATTTTTGTTGTATTTACAGTTATTGCTATTAGGTCTTGAAAGTTAGAATTTCCACACAGAAACTTGTTGCTAGGGAAACCATTCTTCATAACATAAAGCTATACTGAAATAGACTCATTACTGTGCACTTATTGTTACTTAGTTATCATTACAGTGCAGGTTTGCAAAAGCTTTAGAACAATATTACTCTAAATTGTGAATGCAGAATATATTGTATTTGCAATTTTAAAAATATGATCGTGCAAAAAATGTTGTACAATACACGTTTGTGAAGTGCATTACAAAATCTCGCACTGCTCATTTTTCAAACTTTTCCTCGATTTTATAAAGAGCACTTATAACCTTATATCGTAATATAGTCTACCATTATATATATCCTATATAATTAATGAAAAGTGTTAAATTAATTTATTAATTATTTTGTTGCTAAGTGGAAAATACTGACCAAAATAGTCTAAATTTATATTTTTTCAGAAGTAAAATAGGCCTATATTTACACTTTAGGCCTACTTGAGAGACATTTTGTTACTGATATTAGAGTTTGAATAATTCCTCGAATTACCATATACAACATTATATACGATCGCTACAATATTTTAGGCGTTCGAAATATTCTTTAAATATATTCTGAGCGGTCCCTATTGTTACGTAGACTTTCGAAATTAAGGCCTAACTGTAAGCAATTTTAATTGTCACCAAGATTATGTAAACGTTCTCTTAATAATAGGCCTATGTAGATATTTATACATTTTAAAATCGCTTTTTGTCACGTTTGTATATAGTACCTAGAATTGTATAGGTATTCTCAAAGGTTCCTAGATTTCTATAGACACTGTAGATAATTTTAAGAGGACTTGTATGTGAACGCATAGATAAAATAATAAGTATAATCTAAATTTGATACTATTTGAACTTTAAGCTCACTAAAGTTGCAGTCATTTGATGGAAATTTTACAGCGTTGTAATCGATTATTTAGGGATATTTGAAAGTGTAAGACACCATTTTTAAAGTTATTAATATATATTCTTTGCTTAGTATTGCATAATGCGTGAAAAAATTAAATATAACGTGTGAAAGAACACATCTCAAAACAAAATTGTCAGAAAGCTTAAATTTCGTGTAGACTTTCAAAACTCAAATACGTTAATATTAGTGACATTATGATGTTGATGTAAGTATTTAAAGTATATTTTACAAAAATACTAATTTTAATTATTGGAGTGGTGTTATAATTTTTTCTGGTAACAGAAACGCTATTACAATGCTATAGTTTAAAGATTATCCAAATAAATACTACCAGTTTTTTTTCGAGGTTTTCCCTCAACCCAATATGAGCAAATACTGGGTAACTTTCGGTGTTGGACCCCGGACTCATTTCACCGGCATTATCACCTTCATCTCATTCAGACGCTAAATAACCTAAGCTGTTGATAAAGCGTCGTAAAATAACCTACTAATATAAAAAATAATTTTTTCTAACATGCATTTTTTTAAGATATGTACACTCATATTCATATTTAACTTTATATATGTATAGGGCTATATAAGGTATTTTCACATACATAGTAGAATTATTGTATCAATGGGTAAAGAAAAAATTACAAACTTTTGTGCGTCTCAGTTTATATTATTTTTCTGTGTGTTCACTTACAAGTCTCTTTATTTGTGTTTCCTAGAAAGTTTAAATGATCCCCAGAATTACGTAAAAATAGGCCTATATGTTATCATTCTGTTTTGTATTACTAATAAGTAATTCAATAAAATGTATTCTTACAGCTACTACTCATGTTTAGTGTTCGTCAGTACTCTTAACAAACATAAGCTATTTATACATCCAGTATTTGACAGACAAAAAAACTAGGATTGTACAGGAATGCATTTAGTTATTTTTTGTGTCAGTTGCAATATAAATCACGTGATGGTGAAAGGTGAATAATTTATTTCAGACTTCTAGAGACAATGTTTCGGCTATGGGTTAATTAAAATTCGCCATTAATTGGTTGTATAATCTGTCATTTACAAAATGAGTTAACCTATGACCTTCCATTCACACGACTTATAATACCTAATGAGACCAATTGAAATATATGGCTATAGGAGGGAAAGAAATGACGCGTGGTGATTACGTCAGCCTGTGTAAACAATAGCGATGCTATCTCCGTATTTCAGGCTCATCCCTGCTCGCACACTTTGAAATAGGATATCTGGTTTTGTTCCGATTACATCAAAATTCAAAACTCCAACGTAAATCTCACGTAAATTTCAATTGTTAATGTGATGACTCTGCGTTTTATTGTTTTAAGAAGATAATGGTTATTGCCAAGTAGGTTTAAATTTACGAATGTGTATCGATTTTAATTTTATATCTTCTAGGTTCAAATCCCGATAAGTGCTTTATAAGAATAAGTGAATAATAGTAATTAATCGGTTTTAATTTTATACATTTTACGTTCAAACCCCGATTCATGCCCTGTAGAAACATGTGAATAATAATTTATTGCCTAATGAAACGGGGAAATGTATAATTCTTGGCTATCTTGTGTAAAAATGAAGCTGAGCGTAACAAATATTTAAAAGTAATGTAAATTAAATTAGTGAATTTAAAATTATAAATTAATGGTTAGTGGTTATTCCTGCGATGAGATTTATAAAAATTCTAACGTATAAATATAATTAGTTAAATATAATTAGTTAAAGATTGGCGTAATTTTGATTTTCCTTAGTTGAATATTAATCCCTTTATCTTTAACATCTGTTTGTCAACAATAATTAAATTATCTTAGTAATTTAATCAACACAATTTTACTTGAAGCAAGTAAAGAGATAGGTTTGGAAGTAAATCCCGAAAAGACAAAGTATATGATTATGTCTCGTGACGAGAATATTGTACGAAATGGAAATATAAAAATGGGAAATTTATCCTTTGAAGAGGTGGAAAAATTCAAATACCTGGGAGCTGTAACAAATATAAATGATACTCGGGAGGAAATTAAACACAGAATAAATATGGGAAATGCGTGTTATTATTCAGTTGAGGAGCTTTTATCATCCAGTCTGTTGTCAAAAAATCTGAAAGTTAGAATATATAAAACAGTTATATTACCGGTTCTTCTATATGGTTGTGAAACTTGGACTCTCACTTTGAGAGAGGAACATAGGTTAAGGGTGTTTGAGAATAAGGTGCTTAGGAAAATATTTGGGGCTAAGAGGGATGAAGTTACAGGAGAATGGAGAAAGTTACACAACACAGAACTGCATTCATTGTATTCTTCTCCTGACATAATAAGGAACTTTAAATCCAGACGTTTGAGATGGGCAGGGCATGTAGCACGTATGAGCGAATCCAGAAATGCATATAGAGTGTTAGTTGGGAGGCCAGAGGGAAAAATACCTTTGGGGAGGCCGAGACGTAGATGGGAAGATAATATTAAAATGGATTTGAGGGAGGAGGGATATGATGATGGAGACTGAATTAATCTTTGCTCAGGATAGGGACCTATGGCGGGCTTATGTGAGGGCGGCAATGAACCTTTGGGTCCCTTAAAAGCCAATAAGTAAGTAAGTAATTTTAATCAAGACATTGCAGCTCTGTTTTTAATTGTAAATGTCTCCCTTTGAAGCTGCAGTTGTAAAATATTTGGGAATCATTATTGATCAGCAACCCAGATGGTATCGTCATATTTCTTACGTATGCAGCAGATCACATGAAACAATAAATTTAAACTTGTCATTCTTCGTATCATCAGTATTTTACGTAGTCCTCAGTTAATTTAACTCTCCTTCAGGTCACCATTCATTATCATATTATTGCGTAAGGTGGAGCTTGAAACATTTCTTTACATCGTAGGCCTATAATTTTTTATTAAAAAGTAAACATCATCTGCTTAAAAACTAATTCATTACTCTTCTGAACTAATCTTTTATAAATTAAAAATATAGAAGTTAGCATATAACTATAAATTAAATGTAAATTGACTTTATGTATGAAGATATTGTGTTTTGATTTTTGTTTTTGTTTTACACAGGTCTATTTCTGTTAACTTTTGCATTTCTTGTATGTAAATGGAACTATATCCAAACACAAGCTTCACTCATATAGGTGTTCCTAATTTATTATATCTTCTGTGTAGTGAAGTATAAATAAATAAATAAATAAATAAATAAATAAATAAATAAATAAATAAATAAATAAATAAATAAATAAATAAATAAATAAGTAAATAAATACAGTAAGTGAATATGTGAATAAGTATATACGTGAATACGTAAATGCCAAATAAATCACCAAAATATTATTTCTGGTTTTAATAAAATTTCCATAATAATGCCTAATAACTAGGGCTAGGATTTTGATGACCTATAAATCATGAAAAAAAGTCCCAAAAACAATGCATTTATGACCTAAAAATCTTTCAAAAATGCCATTAAAATGCCCTAAAAATTGATTTTACATAATTGGCTTCATAGGAATATTAATAGGCTATTTAGAGTAGTAATTAAATTAAATTCTACCTCCCAACATTCAAGTTTATTTAATGTTACATAATTTTTCTAAGTAGTGTACTTTAATTATTTTACCCGATGTAGTTCCATTTAGTCTATCACAAGGCCATTCTTCTTCGGAACTAGCAGGTATAGAGGAGTCTACTGTATATTGAAAGGGTGGTTGGACTGATCCATTACATGGGGGTGTATTACGTTAAAATGAAATATTTGTGTAGAAAAACGATTAAAATAATATACAAAATAGGTATTAATGGACAAAATACGTAGAGAAAATATCAAAGGAAATAAATAATATTTTACATTAATAATGGGGATTTATGGCCAAAATTAAATGAAAACACCCCAAAAATTACCGACAAAACAAAAAATGCTCTAACAAATATGTTTTAAAACACTCAGTTTATCACATAACATATAAATTACTAAAGCAGCAATGTTTCTGGCTTACTAGAAAAAAGATGCAATTTCGTCAAAAGCCTAGCCCTACTAATAACTAATGATGGCACGACACCCCATGAAGGGCATGTACACATGCCTCAGCAGAGGCGAACTATCATCCAACTAGAACAGGAGTAATGTGTGGTGAGCACGACGATCCTCCGAGTTTCAAAACCAGGTTTCTTAATCCTTAGGCTATATAGTCTAAACTATAATCAGTAGTACGAGTTCTGCGTAATGTATTGAGATCTACGTATCTTAAATTAGGATTTACTACGAATTAAACTGAGTTATTCTGAATGGAAATCAGCTGTATACTAAAGCTTTAATCTTGATGCCCCTTCAGCATGAGTTATCTGCCCATACTACGCAACAAAAAAAACGTTCCCACGCTCGATTCATGGGGAAATGTAACTGCACTATATCGTCGACAGTCGCGTTTGATTTATAACAGTTAAAAGGCCAACGATATTTATCTCTGCGAAATCCGTATCCTGGAGAACGCTATGTATATTCATAATTTTATCAATAAGTCATGATTGAACTTATGAATATGTTGTCAAGAAATAACAGGGTAGGCAATAAATTACTATACGTAAGCGAATAAGTAGATAATAAATGAACAAGAAGGTAAATAAATGTTTAGTTAAGTAAATAAATTCTTAAGCAAATTAACAGGTAGAAAATGGACTAAGTGCATAAATAACAAGATAAGCTTAAGTGAGTAAATAGTTGCATAAACAGATAAAGAAATTCATATGCATCTCATTGAGTAAGTTAATAGAAAATCAGCAAAAAATTACACAAATGAATCAACAGATAAAGAAAGATATAAATTAATTCGTCTTGAAATTATTAAATAAATAAATTATAAGAATTTAAGTACGCCTAAATGACCAGGTGGACAAGTGAGTAGATACGTAAATAAGATGTTAATAAATTAATATGTAAAGTAAATAATTTACAAATTGAGTAGGCGGTTAAATAAATACAGCATTGGACCAATATATGAACAAATAAATAAATACGTGAATACCGTACGTAGATGTATAGTAGAAAAGCGCATAGGTAAGCCTAAATTAATGGTTAAATAAATTATAACTTCAGTGAATACATAAATAAAAATATGTAGATAAATCAGGAGATACATGAATAGATAAATAGCGAAATAAACAAGTAGATCAGTATGTGGAGTGATATATAGGGGAGAGTCGGGTAATATCGGAAAGTGAGTTTCTTTCATCTACCACACCATGATAGTACCTGATTGACATGGTTAGTTTCTGTGATGTCGCAAAGAGAAACGTAACCATGTCATTCAGGTACTACCATATGGTGATAGATGAAAGAAACGCGCTGTCCGATATTACCCGATGTCCGATACTACCCGACTCTCCCCTAAGTAAATACATCAATAAAGCAATCATATATTAAATAAATAATAATTGAGTAGTTAATTAATGACAAACATTAATTGATAGTTGGATAAATAAATAGATAAGTTAGTACGTAAATAAATATGTAAATCAAATTGATGTAATAGTAAGAACATGTTTCAGTCGTTTGATAAATAATTAAATCTCCAGATCAAATAAGTGACTCGTAAATAGACACATAATAAATAAATAAATACATAAATAAATAAATAAATAAATAACGTAGATAAGTGATCGTATAAACAAAAGGATAAGCACGTTAAGTAGCAAATTAAAAAAATGAATTGCAGATAGAAATAGGCCTCACTGAACAGGTAAATGCTGATGAATAAGTTACATAAACACAAAATATATATATATATATAATATACATATAGCATCTATTCTTGGACGTGTGACTACGTCTTTTAGATTCCCATTTTCATTCATGCCATTCCAGATAGTTCGTTTTGGCCTGACGGGTTTCTTCCTTCCTTCCTTCCTTCCCTCCATGAGCTTTTCAATCAAATAGCTCCTTTGAATATGAGCATACCAAACCAGGTATTGAGTCCATTATTTGTTCCAATATTATTTGGTTTGCCTTCATTAATTTCTTCCAGTTTTTTTTTATTTTATTCATTTTTATTTATTTATTTTTTTTCATTTTTAACTCTCTCTATTCTTGATGTTTTGTTTGCCCCTTTCCAAAAACTGATTTCCGTTGCCAAAAATTATTTTCTTGTGTTTTTTGCATTGGCGAAACTTCAGATCTGTATTCTATATAGGCCTAATACATTTTTTAACAATTCCTTGTAAATAAACTTTTTATTTTCTTTCAGTTAAGTCTTTATTCCACATATCATTTGTTACTTGCATCACACGCAGCGGCAAACATACAAGCAAAGACCTAGCAAATGTTTCAACGAATATCAATTTATTACATGAGATTTATTTATTCATTCACTTATAGACTATAGACTATTATTTTATCTTTCACTTATTAGTTTATTACTCATAGTATCTTCTGCATTGTTTTTGTTGTTTAATCAACTGTTCGAAGACAGGTTTGAACCTCATAAGTAACACCAATAAGGTATCACTCATGAGGCAACTAGGCCAGGAGATAATGGGGTAGGGTGGCCAGTTCCTTTCCCCTCCAATCCATACATCGCCGGTTAGCTACATATTCCACTAATCAGGCTTCAGATGCATATAAACAAATTGTTCTTACTCTGACACATATCGTAAAATGAGATGTACTGCCTGATAATACGTAGATGTACATATCAGTCAGAACCTCAATCAGAGGTAATCTTCTGCATATACAATGTTAATTTTTGTCTCTTTATTTGTTTTTATGGATGATCATATAATCCTATCAGAGGAATATGCAAATATCGTTTATTGTTTATTAGATAAAATGTGCAAAAATAGTCAGATAATTATTTGACACAAAATGGGCCAAGAAAGAAAAATTATAGAAATAATTTACCTTTAAAAATGGAATTTAGATTTTAACAATTTAAATCATACAAATACATATACATATTAAATCAGTTATTCTTTGGAAATTAAATTCCTAACACTATTTTTTAAATTTCTGATACAAAAATTTTCCAAATTTGGGTATTTTTCAATTATTTTATTATATAACCTTGGACCAAAGTAGGTACAAGAGCTGTGCTTGTGAAACACTTTGGTTCCTCTAGTCGTCTAAAATCGGATCTTTTAGTTCCATATTTATGATGATAAAATTTGAATTTATTACGATTTTTATGTATCAAGTTTAATAAGGCAATGTAACAAATTTAATTAAAAAAATTAAAATCAGTGAATAAAAGCTCGGATGGGTAATCAATTGGTTTATTAAGGCATATTTTAGTTAATCTTTTCTGAATCAGTATTAGTGGAGTGAGATTAGAATTACAAGCATTTTACCATCCTAAAATTCCATACTGGAGAATGTATTGAAATAAAGCTAAGTAAATGAGACGTAAAATATTAACTGGTAAATATGACCGAAGTATAACAAAGATATAAATATAAATATTGAATAGATAATTAGGATATCGATAGAAGAGTACGAAAAATGATGATTGAAAGTAAATATTGTTAAAACTAAATGTAACTTAGGCTATATACATAGGAAAAACTCAGCGAAATCTGATTTTGGATAGGCTAATGGTGAGATTATTAAAAACTGTCAAAATTAAAAATATTCCCCGTTCTCACTAATTACTTATCATTCCTAATTATTTGTAAATTTGACAGTTTGCAATAATCTGACCATTAAACAAAATCAGGTTTCGTTGAGTTTCTCCCATGCACATTATATATTTTATCAATATTTACTTCCAATCCCCATTTTTCATATTCTTCTATCAATATTTCCTCAATATGTACCTATTCAATGGTTTCACATTCCTGTGTAATTACTATTTGATCGTCCATAAATACAAATGAATATATAGAAATAAATATATTATGAAGAAGGAGTGAAAGACTAAATAATTATGAGTCAAGGAATAAATCTCGTAAAACGAATTGATATTCGTTGAAACATTTTCTAGTGCTATCTCTTTGTTTATATGTTTGACGCTGCGTATGATGTAGTTAATAAAATCACAAGTACATAAATGTGTAATATTAGTGTAGCTTGAGACGTGACACATTCATAATGCAGTAAAAGAACCGCCGAGAGCCATAAACAATAACGAGACATTAACTGTCGATTTTTTTCGTAAGCTCGTAGCCAACAAGGAATGCTCCAATCCAACGCGGTAGGTCAGCCATATTAAAACATGACATGCTGGTAATTGGCTGGCGGAGTTACATAAATGTACAGCCGTCAGTTGGGACAGCCTAGCAGTCAATGTCACTCCAAGTGTCTGGCGTAACAGTATGCAGGCTGCATGTGTCACACTGCTGTCAAAACATGAGCACTATCTTCCCTGTATTCCCGTGGAAGGAAGTGAACCTTAGGGAAGAGACTAAAGGCTGGTTCACAATAAACCGGGAACGAAAACGACAACGAGAACGAGAACGGAAATATTGTTAAAATAAATGTATTTAAATGTGAACATTCACAATTGATTATTGTGAGTGCTCTCATTTAAATACATTTATTTTATCAATATTTCCGTTCTCGTTCACGTTGTCGTTTCCGTTCCCGATTTATTGTGAACCAGCCTTAAAGAATCACTTGAAGTTTTGACATTGTGTGGGGCGTTAAGAGTTTGTCATTTCACAACGCGATGTCCTGCGTTATCTCAGACGGACGTCAAGTGCAGTGATATTCTCTCACAGTAGCCCCAACGTGTGGATTTTCATCAATGGTCTAATGGGAACCATGATAGGAGTTTGATCCGAGAACTGTTAAGTAATTATTATGGCTTCTTTTGGTCTTGTGTCATGTATTTTTGGCAAATTTTTATGGTCTTTTCTCTGCAGTTGAAAATGTCATGTCATTAAATAAAATACTACTACTACTACTACTACTACTACTACTACCTGTGCTACTACTACTACTACTACTACTACTACTGCTACTACTACTACTACTACTTGTGCTACTACTACTATACTATTATCATCTCCACCACCACTACCACAATCATCAAGCTAGAGTACGTCGTTAAAAGCTCGAGAGTAGATTGATTGATGATGTCTTCCTGTCATGACGACGTTGCTGACGATGTCTGTATTTGTGATTCTATTACTTACCAATTTATTACTTTTTGCTGACTCACTTCTGCTTAAAAACTTCACCGTATTTGCCGGGCTGCATCATAGACATCAATTTATCAGCTTTCTTTCTGCAGATTTCCGATCAACTTATGTTATACGGTTGTTGTATATTCATATTATTTAATTATTACTCAAATTATTTGATATTATGTAATTACATATTTGTTATCGAATATTTTTGCTGTTGTTTATATATGCGTATATTAAAATTAGGCGTTCATTGCTAATTTGTTTAACTGTATATCGGTACTGGTTATTAATTTATTTCTTGATATTTATGGAGGCTCATAGGCATATTAATTTTAAATTTATTTGCCTCTATTCACATGTTTAATTAAATATATTAATATTAATATTACTCTGAGTAGGCTCTGATGATGATGTGAAGGATACACGGAAACAGCTGTAAGCCACAAGTGGTTATATAATTTAACACTAGTAAGTTCCCAAGAAACTAGTTCGATTAATTAAAATGTGTCTCAGTGAAACATACAGCAGAGTCCGTATAGGTCAGTTTCTATCTGATGCTTTTCCAATTCACTGCGGGCTAAAGCAGGGAGATGCACTATCACCTTTACTTTTTAACATAGCGCTAGAATATGCCATTAGGAAAGTTCAGGATAACAGGCAGGGTTTGGAATTGAACGGGTTACATCAGCTTCTTGTCTATGCGGATGACGTGAATATATTAGGAGAAAATACACAAACGATTAGGGAAAACACGGAAATTTTATTTGAAGCAAGTAGAGCGATCGGTTTGGAAGTAAATCCCGAAAAGACAAAGTATATGATTATGTCTCGTGACCAGAATATTGTACGAAATGGAAATATAAAAATTGGAGATTTATCCTTCGAAGAGGTGGAAAAATTCAAATATCTTGGAGCAACAGTAACAAATATAAATGACACTCGGGAGGAAATTAAACGCAGAATAAATATGGGAAATGCGTGTTATTATTCGGTTGAGAAGCTCTTATCATCCAGTCTGCTGTCTAAAAATCTGAAAGTTAGAATTTATAAAACAGTTATATTACCGGTTCTTCTGTATGGTTGTGAAACTGGGACTCTCACTCTGAGAGAGGAACATAGGTTCAGGGTGTTTGAGAATAAGGTGCTTAGGAAAATATTTGGGGCTAAGCGGGATGAAGTTACAGGAGAATGGAGAAAGTTACACAACACAGAACTGCACGCATTGTATTCTTCACCTGACATAATTAGGAACATTAAATCCAGACGTTTGAGATGGCAGGGCATGTAGCACGTATGGGCGAATCCAGAAATGCATATAGAGTGTTAGTTGGGAGACCGGAAGGAAAAAGACCTTTAGGGAGGCCGAGACGTAGATGGGAGGATAATATTAAAATGGATTTGAGGGAGGTGGGGTATGATGATAGAGACTGGATTAATCTTGCACAGGATAGGGACCGCTGGCGGGCTTGTGTGAGGGCGTCAATGAACCTTCGGGTTCCTTAAAAGCCATTTGTAAGTAAGTAAGTAAGTAAGTTTACCATTTAAACAATCATTTATATTGCGTTCATTGCTAAATTGTTTAACTGTATACCGGTACTGGTTATTAATTTATTTCTTGATATTTATGGAGGCTCATATACATATTAATTTTAAATTTATTTGCCTCTATTCACATGTTTAATTAATTATATTAATATTAATATTACTCTGAGTAGGCTCTGATGATGATGTGAAGGATACACGGAAACAGCTGTAAGCCACAAGTGGTTATATAATTTAACACTAGTAAGTTTGCCATTTAAACAATCATTTATATTGCGTTCATTGCTAATTTGTTTAACTGTATACCGGTACTGGTTATTAATTTATTTCTTGATATTTATGGAGGCTATTTACATATTTATTTTAAATTTATTTGCCTCTATTCACATGTTTAATTAATTATATTAATATTAATATTACTCTGAGTAGGCTCTGATGATGATCTGAAGGATACACGGAAACAGCTGTAAGCCACACGTGGTTATATAATTTAACACTAGTAAGTTTGCCATTTAAACAATCATTTATATTTAAGTGTTAAAAGTAGTGTACGCAAGATTCAAGATGGATTTATTTACTGATGTTTATTTACCAATTTTAATTGTTTTACTGTAGTATACCCTATATATTTTTGTTTCAAGTCTGCATTATCTTCAAGTGTTCTTAACTTCCATTAATTCTATTTTACTTGGAATTTTCGAGGAAGGATACAGTATTTAGATTTTTTGTTTAAGTTTTCAGTTGTTCTCAATAACCAAAAATTTTCTATCGTGTTACCTTAAGTTACAATAATTGACCTAATTTCGCCCTTTTTCTTTTATTTCTTATATAGGCTATTCTTCTGTATGTCTTTGTCTTTTCTTTACGTCACATCCAATTCTTACTATTGTCATTTATATGTGTTTATTTCTTCTTCTTTTTTTTTACTTGGTTATTTAACGATGCTGTATCAACTACGAGGTTATATAGCGTCGATGAGATTGGTGATAGTATAGTGAGATGATATTTGGTGAGACGAGGCCGAGGATTCGCCATAGATTACCTGACATTTGCCTTATGGTTAGGGAAAACTCGGAAAAAACCCAACTAGGTAATCAGCCCAAGCGGGAATCGAACTCGCGCCCGAGCGCAACTCCGGATCGGTAGGCAAGCGCCTTACCTGACAGAGCTACGCCAGTGGCCTTTTATTTCTTAATGCATCTTCTCTTTTTCTGAGACATTGTCTATCCTTACTGTCATGCTGTCATTTGGTTCTTTTTTTCTTTCTTACATGATTCTTTCTTTAATTTTTATATTTATTTTATTTCTTCTACCTTACTTTATGTTTTGGCCATTCTCGTCCTTTCTTTCTTCTTTAGTTTTCTTGTTTGTCTTTATTTCGTTTATTCTCTTCCTTCATAATTTCCTTTTGTTGTTCCATTTCTTATTTCACATTGCTGTCTTTTTTTCTTTATACTTTCCTATTTTTCGCAATTTCGTATTTTGACTATTTTGTATCTCCATTTAATTTCTATTTCATTAGAGTTCTCTCTTTTCATTTTTATTTCATCCATTTCTTCTTTCTGCATTTATTTTTATCATTCTTTTTTCCTTCTATATATTCTTCTTTCAGTTTCTAATTTTTTGTTCTATCTGTCTTTCTTTTCCTTTTTTGTATTGTTCCAACTTACTTCTCTTTTCTCCATTCCACTTTCTTTTCTCCCTTTTCACTTCCTTTAATTCTGTCATTTTTGCGACAATTCTTTCATTCTTATATTATTCCCCTTTACCTGTTCCTTTCTTGTTACTTTCCTTTGTCTTTATTTAATTTATTTTTTCATTTACACGACTCTTATTCCGTTTTTGTCTCCTTGCTTGTTCTTTATAATAATATTTACTCCCTTTTTTATATGTTCAAATATTTTTCTTCCCTGAACCATTACACACTTTTATTAATAAGAATATCTAACCTATCTATACCCAGTCGTCTGCCTAATTGAACTACTACTCTCTTGTCTGGAAACAGTGAGGTAATTTTCTGAAGTGGCCGATTATCAGCATCTCTAGTATCGAATTCCGGCCCTTCCAGGAACGAAGGCCAGTTGTCTGCCTCTTATATGAGAGGTAGAAACAATTAAACGAAATGTTTTATCTCTCTCGCGTGTGCACGTGCATGCTATGCGTCGGATGCCCTCAGGACCCGATGACCGGTGCGCTCTCTTCTGACCGGTCAGCAGATAACGACCTCACCTGTCTGTGGGACGATAGTTCGTCCCGGGACCTTTCCGGTTTTCAGTTCTGAAGTTTACGTCCTTGTATAAAATTCAGAGTTAAGGCTGGTTCACAATAAACCGGAAACGAGAATCGGAACGAAAACGAAAACGGTGAAATTGTTAAAATGTATACATTTAAATGTGAGCATTCACAATTAACGAAAACCTTGCCGGAGCCCGAGATCGGGAACGGAGAGTTGGCTAAGTTTCAACTTTGGCGTTCACGTTTCCGATCACAGCCCACTAGATTCATTCTATTGCCATCTAAAAGCTATTTTGTCGTCGTATATTTTGTAGCAAGAAGACCGTGACATAACCTATGCATTATTTTGTTCTGTGCTGTACATCATGGAGCAAGTTTTATTTGATAAGATTCTAATATTGAAATCCTCACATTTACGATAAGCGGCGTGCCTCGTATAAAGATGAGAAAATAAAGGAGAATACGTGGCTTTCAATAGCTGCATCTTTGAACACCGATCGGAAGCGAATCATATTTTATTACTGTATTGGTTGTATTACACACTACATATTCACGCTTCAATTCAATAACTATTGTTGTGTTCATTTTTGTTCTATTACAAATGTTTCTTCTCTAGACTTAAAATAGGTTGTGATAATAAAGATGCATGGGAATATTTATAGTACCGTACCTAATGAAATGTTTCAGTTGATATTTCGAAGTTGGTTAACCTGTGTTTATGTTGGCTGCCTTGTACTCATGAGAAAACGCCATTGGTCAATTATACACAAATAACATCTGAATGCGTAATATCGACTTTACATATCGTTATTGACATACATATCGATATGCATAGTCGTCTACGTTCTCGGTTTATTGTGAATCAAAAATTTTCATATTCACGTCCTCTGCTTCTCGTTTTCATTCTGGTTCTCGTTTCCGGTTTATTGTTAACCAGCATTTATTCTGAATTAGTGGCTCAAGCGGAAAGTTGAATTAATTGTAAATACAAATCGAAAAGTGTTAAGAAATATCTGTTGCTATTGTACCATGTGTTACCTTTACTTTCACTCAGCAACTTCAAAGAATAAAAGCTGGTCGACAATAAGCCGGAAACGAGAACGATAACGGGAAGCGGAGGACGTGAACGTGAAGATTTTTGATTGGCGATACACCGAGAACGGAAACGGCTATGCATATCGATATGTATGTCAATAACGATAGGGCCTATGTAAAGTCGATATTACACATTCTGATGTTATTTGTGTATAATTGACCAATGGCGTTCTCTCATGAATATAAGTCAGACAGCATGAACACAGGTTAAAGGCTGGTTCACAATAAACAGGGAACGGAAACGAAAACGAGAACGAGAACGGAAATATTGTTAAAATAAATGTATTTAAATGTCAGCGTTCACAATTAATTATTGTGAATGATCACATTTAAATACATTTATTTTAACAATATTTCCGTTCTCGTTCTCGTTGTCGGTTCCGTTCCCGGTTTATTATGAACCAGCCTTAACTAGCTTCAAAATTTTTGGCAAGGAATATTTAAGAATTCAATTCATGTGGTAGTCTGTTTACATATAGGCCTACACGTAGCATATATTGAAAGTGATTCTGCTGAATTTCTGGGTTAGTTACAAGCAATGGATGAAGAAATTATGCAACGGCCTGCTTGCTACAAAATATACGACGACCAAATAGCTTTTTGATGACAACAGAATGAATCTACTAGGATGTGATCGGAAACGAGAACGGCAAAAGTTCGCCCTTCTTCATGTTATCGTTCCCTTGCTCTGTAAGCTTCTGGTTAACTCTGCCTGCTCACATTTAAATATATATATTTTAACAATTTTTCCAGCCACCGGCGTGGCTCAGTCGGTTAAGGAGCTTGCTTTCCAGTCTGAAGTTGCGCTCGGGCGCGGGTTGGACCCCCGCTTGAGATCATTACCTGGGTGGGTTTTTTCCCGAGGTTTTCCCCAACCGTAAGGTGAATTCCAGGTAATCTACGGCGAATCCTCGGCCTCATCTCGCTAAATACCATCTCGCTATCACCAATCTCATCGACGCTAAATAACCTCGTAGTTGATACAGCGTCGTTAAATAACGAACTAAAAAAAACTATTTTTCCGTTCTTGTTCTCGTTTCCGTTCCCGGTTTATTGTGGACCACCCTTAAGTCGGTTGCTGATTCTTACTCTCCATTCTTGTCTGTTGTTAAGATCATCTCTCAGCCCTCTCTTTTGCGTCGTTGTTTATTCCCCTTGTTTTCCTTGTGTTCCTCTTGTTCTCATTATATTATATTACCCTTGTTCTTCTTGTATTATCATTTTCCCGTGTATTTTCCTTGTTCTTGTAGTTCTCTGTTGTCCTTCTTGTCGTCCCCTTGTAATCGCACTCACTTGTAGTTCTATATAAAATAGACTGTGCAGCATAGTAAAGCTATGTACCTGTCTATTTTTTCTTCAGATTTTCCCCAACTATGAGGTGAATGTCAGGTAATCGCATAGAGAATTCTCGAACTCATCTTACCAAATACGACTTCATTATAACTATTCCGCTTTTCCTACGAGGGAGTCAAAAATAACCTTAACAATTGTTCTATTAATTGAATATGTACAGTAAGACTACAAACACTTCATAACTTTTCACTATAGTCCTCACTACGTTCAATGCAAGTATTCCTGTTATATACTATGTTGAAAGGTGGTGAAGTGTTTGTAGTCTTATTGTACATATTCAATTAATAAAACAATTATTAAGGTTACTTTTTGACTCTCCCTCGTAGATTACCGCGGAGTTTAGTCTATCTTGTGGAATGGAAGAGAAGGCCTTATGGTCTTAATCCTGTCAGATTAAATAAACAAAATAAATAAGTAAATAAATAAAAAATATATAATATCGTTAAATGACCTATTAAAATACGAAATATGTGTAATACCAACATTACGGAATTAATACGTTTAGATAATATGAAGAATGCGGAAGAAACCAAGAAAAATACGAAAGATTGAAAATCGTAAGATGAAATGTGGAAGATCTTAGGAAGTACGAAATAGTTGGCACACTATTAAGAAGCAATGTGAGATGGTGTGGTTAGCATGGTGGGTTATCATAGTTTAAGGCAGTGTTAAGCATAGTGGGAGACAAACACATTACAGCCTGTAGAAATCTCTTCTTCACCAGCGGAAACGATCGCGGGATTGTTGCATTTGTAGTTGGAAGCATTATCACTTGAACCGCAACATAGGACTAGAACTAAAATATGCGTTGATAATAAAATAGATCCAATTTCTACGACATTTATCTCCAGACGAAATGAATTATGCTTATAACGGTTAGCGAATTTTATTTCTAAAACTTTTGTTAGCTTCCACTTGTATCAGGCTTTCCTCCCGTCTAGTTTTCTATCCCCCCATACTCCTTTTCTCATATTATTTATCACTTGGAACAGTTTTATGTCTTTTACGTGCATATCGCTTACTTCGTTCCATATTATTTTTTTGTAAAGTTAAAAAAAAACCACACACCCTCTGTGTACTATATGCAAAAGGTTCATCATTAATAGCCTATTAACACTAAATGTATAGTCTCTTTTGCAACTGACTTTAAAAAAGTCTGTGTGTTTTACGTCATGGAAAGGAATGATTTATTGTTATTACGTATAATAGGTCTTCCTGTACCCCTATACCATTAACCTCTATATATATTTTATACTATAACTTCATGCTAGTAGAAAAATATCTGATATTAGGCTTACATTCACGGGCTCTCTTACAGGGATGGTTTCTTAGTTAAGAGTTTCGCCTGAAGGAACAAGTGGGGTTGCGGAAGGAGGGGTGTCTACAAAAAGGGAGAAGAGTGGTGGGGGTGTGTCGTAACTTTTCGAGATAGCAAACAGAATAGTTTAGTAAATGAGCCATTTTCTATACTTATCTTTTCTTTTCCTCAAACCACCCTTACAGCCTCCTACACTTCCATTCACCTCCGTTGTAGATTTTTTTTTTTTAGTAATAAGAGCGATTAATATGGCATAGGTAGAAGAGACTGTACAATGGAAGAGGAGAGAAACATTTTAAAAAGAGAGGAAATACGTAGAAAAAGAGAGAATGTTAAGCATTCCCGCTTACACCAAAATGAAAGAGAAAGAGTGAGAGAGTGAGGCGAGAGGTGGAGGGAGACAAAGAGAGAATGCTGAGATTTTTCACGACGATAAAAATAATTTTCACTAACGTTCTTTCTCCCTTAGTGGGATGGAACTGCAGTTAATGTTTTCGTAGATTTACTGAATATACAGTACATCCCACATAAGCTTTGATAATAATATTTAAGTTCCATATCCCTGACTGCCTTACTTACTGTAATCTAGACCTGTGGGAGAGCTGCTGTATTCTTGTAAACATATGGGGGGACATATCGGCACGAAATGTGAAAAGGAGATGGAATATGAAAAAGTCTGATACAGGAGCGGAAGGGAAGAGAGGTAATTTTAATTAACCATCCTTCGTGACCGTACAGTTGCTCCATAAAGTATCTCAAACAATGAGATATGATCCAAGAGGTTTTCTTTTTTGGTCTTAAATGGGTTTTAAATTGAATCGAAACTAGATTGTCAGTATCAGTACCCGTTTATTTAAGTTCGTCTTCCTAAGATACTAATGAGTCTGGAAGTCTAGCAAGCGTGTTAACATTCAATTTAGATGATTGCATCTAAAATTCTTTCTCTTTAGAATTTTGTTGTACAAATCGTATTAAGAGTGTCAGAGGGGAAAATAATATTAGTGGTAGTGGTAATGGTAGTTCCATGTGTTTCACTTCACAAATGTCACTCCATCCAACACAAACTAATGTGATGCAGTATTACCACAGTCTAGTATATCCAGTCACGAAGCTTAAGTTGTGAGGGTGCTAGGAACAATGGACTGTGCCGGCACTATTTCGCATTGTCTGTAATGAGACGATATTAGCGATCCTAGTGGTTAGGAACTATCTATTGATGCATATTTACTATGTATTGAGCTTCGTGACTGTATGTACTAGACTGTGGTATTACCTTATTCGGAGTTTAGAATTGTGTTTTCTGATTGCTGTATTATTTTAGCTAGTTTAAAAAATGAGTTATTACAATAAACGATTTTTAAATTGAATAATGTAAAGAAAAGTTACAGTATAAAATTGACTTCAGTTAGCGTTTTTTAGGTTTAATAATAATAATAATAATAATAATAATAATAATAATAATAATAATAATAATAATAATAATAATAATACAATATTATTATATGAAATTGTCTACATAAAAGGCGAACTAGGATCAGCAATATTTAGGTTAAATAATGCAAGCAAACTTACAATAAGGAATTGCCTGCACCAAAAGATGAATTTCAGTCTGAGGTTTTCAAATCAAATAACAGGCCTACAAGTAAAATTATTATATGAAATTTTCTATGTTAGAATATGAACTACAATCAGTGACATTTAACGTAAATAAAATCATAATATGAAATTGGCCATATCAGAAGATCAACTACAATATGTGGTTTTAGGTTAAATGACACTCCTATAAGTACTGTATAATTATAATATGAAATTGTCTTTATTAGGAGATGAACTGCAATCAGCGGTTTTTAGATTAAATGCTTTGATTATACAAGTAATTTTTTTTTCTGAATTTAATTGTTTAAAATCGAATAAATTTATAAATCTGTGTTGTTAAAATTTTATCACAAACATCAAAATACGTATTACAGGCACAAGATCATGGTACATGACGAAATAATAATTTAACATTAGTAGAACCTAAATGTTTCACAGCTGCTGGTTATAGCATTAATTTGGTCCGCGGTTGTATGGCTCTTAAATTAAATTACACCCAGAACTTTTAACATGTAACTCACTGAAATACAATAACATTAGAAATGTATTAATATCTTCAACTTCATTAAGAAAAATGTATCTGTGTATTAATTAGTTATATTTTATTTTAGGCCTATTCTGTAACTTCGGAATATTTATATATACCTTAAGCTTAAGTATAATCCTTGTTCATCTGGTTTCTCTTCCATAAATTGTTTTAGGTGACTAACTTTCAAAATTATGTAAATTCTTCTTTTATCTTAATACTATATTATTTCTGATATTTCATTGTGTTAGTTTATAGTTCGTTTCTCTATTACTTTTGTAATTAATAACAATTTTGGAGCTGCAACCGAGCATGAACTCTGCCTATTCAGTCCACAAATGTATTAACAAATCATTGTATCCTCGGGTTTTTTCTTCTATGTGGTATTATTTTTTCTTATTTGTATTTTGTTTTTTTTATCTTATCTTGTATTCATTTGTAATTCAACGTATTCCATCTGTATTTCATATTTATCTGCATAATGTGTAAATAAATAAATAAATAAATAAATATAGTAAGCAAATAAGTAAATAAACTAATAAATAAACAAACCAAAAATAAATAAGTAAATAAATACATAAATGCTTTATATAAATTGGTACAAAATTAATTACCGTACAGTGTATAATAAAAGCCAATGTCTTAAATACATTCATTCATTCATAGTGTTCTGGCCAAAGGCAGGACTCCCATTGAAAAACCAGCATTCTCCAGTCTTACGAGACTATAAATATTACCTTTTTTGTGTGCATTTCAGAAAACATTAATTCATTTTACTTGGATGGATAATAAATAGCTTCAGTTATAATATATCGTCGTTGTTCCTGCAATAACTCCTATGTGACACATTTATCGATTTTCAGATTTTTGCTCTATTAAATAACTTAAATGGTGTTACAGCAAATAATAAAATCTCCTATTTGTAATTATATTTCTTTCTTTCAAAAAATGTAACAATTCACAGTCATAGAATGAATAAGTGTGTTTTCTCTTCCTACTGAAAAATTTTATGTTTGCACATAGGAGTTATTGCAGGAACAATGATGATATGTCTTTCGAATAATAGTTCTGGAAAATATCTATAAATAGTAATAGACTACCATTCGCAATATGACGAAGTATGGATCAGTTTAGTGACAAACCTTTTTACAAAAAATAAGGAACTTAGTATTACTTAAAACATTAGTCACAAAAGTTAAATACAGTATATAGCCTATAGGCGTGAAACTTTAGGCAGAAATTAGAGAGGCGCCGGGCACAAGAGGACCTCTTTTTTAATAAACTGATATCAGAGAAGACTTGTGGAAATTTATAGTTCCCAGTTCATTGAACTCGCGTCTAGGCTAGATAAAGAAACAACAAGCCCCAGTCGCACATTTCTGCTAATAGGTAATAAATCGTTGGAGGTTGGTTTGTTATCAGATCGTAATAATATATTCCGCACTTTATGGCCTTTTATCAACGCAAAATTAATCAGTGGTTGTAGCCTACTTAGCGACGTTTTAAGCCTATTTTTTTTTGTTATTACTTGCAGATAACGTCTCCTATATTTTACTGCAGCAAGTTATAGGCCTATATTGTTTTTGTTGCCTTTATTTTAGAGAGAAACAATTTGATAATACTCTGATACTGGCTAAGGAATATACTAAGATTAGAGCTAACTGGTATTTTGTACTGAAAACACTAATTTTTTTAATCGTCTGGTTCGCATTTCTCACTATTATGAACCTATCAAATAAGGATAGCCTATAGAATTCAGTTGAAGGTAAAGTAATGGGAATATTTTGATGAAAAACTTGCGGTACCGTAACGTATTTGATTCTAGTTTGATTGTAATTTATAAATACAATTTAATTACAGTTATCAGTTGAATCATATTAACCATTGCAATCTTAAAATTTTTCTCAATACTGCCATCAGCCTGTTCCAAACTTTAGCATATATACAGGGTGTTAACTAATAGACTTTTGGAATGAATAGCGGCAAAGAAAATAATATAAATATATAGTCAAATAAAATTCCGTTTTGCTTTTTAATTAGTTACTTTTAATTCCGCTTCCCCTCGTTTCACAAATTTACGCTCGTACCAAAAAAGAACCTCTACGAACTTGTGTAATAGACTAAATAACTATTCCGAAACTTACGAATAGAAAATTTGAAAGTTTGACTATCAAATGACGTGTACCATGTTAATTACTCTATACTATTTAAGCTTAATATTAATCGTATGAAAGCATTAGCATAATCTTTAAACACGGAGTTTTTAAACTACAGGTACACAAAATGTTACAGCCATAATTTTATGTAATTGTTCCAGAGTTGTAATGGATCATTCAATAATAATTTTTCGACCTGGGTAGCTTAATCGGTACAGTGCTGGACTTCTGTGCTCGAGGTTGCGGATTCGATCCCGGCCCAGGTCGATGGCATTTAAGTGTGTTTAAATGCGACAGGCTCATGTCAGTAGATTTACTGACTGATTTACTCTGCAGTTGCGAGCGTCGTTAAATAAACCATAATTAAAAAAAAATCAAGAATAATTTAATGGGTGAAACATAAATTTTTGTGCATGGTTTTGTTTACTCACTCTTACACATTGTGTAAAACATATAAAAAACAAATTACGTAATTCGCTTGTTTTTTTACTGGTAGTTTTTAGTAAAATAATCTTCAGAAAAGACTATGTTTAGTAGTGATCTTTTGACTAATAATGCTGTAAAATGTTTCAGTTCATTAACAAAAAAATATAATTAAAATTTATTTCGTCTTACGAATAGGTCTATTTGAAATTCTTAAATAAATATCATTATAATAGTGCGCTTTTAAAGTAGGCTATTTGAATTAATCTTTACGTAGATTCTTCGCCCAACAGTTCATATATATACTGTGGAATCTCGGCCACCAAGTCACTCAATTGAGTGCGCTCCTTGTATAATGACAGTTGACTCAATATATGTCAACATACATATCGAACTTGGAGTAAGGCCACAAAGGAAAAAAAAAATAGAGAAGGGGGATTCGAGCCGGTGTTATGGATTGAACTTCAGCGTAGCTCAATGGTTAGAGCGCTTGATACGTAGAACCAAGGACCCGATTTCGATCCCCGGCGCCGGAGCGAACTTTTCTCCTCTAATTACAATTATTTTAATTATGAAAGTTGGCACTAAATTTCAGCTTTTTCACATAATTTGTATTTGAAATATGCACACAAAATTCAAATTACAGAATTTTTTTCAGACTGTAATAGCGAGTAAAGAAATATTTGCTCACCTAAGAGATGTGTTTCATACTTTAAAATATTCATAAACTATCCATTACAAAGCTCTAAAAATTAAACCAAATTATGGCTACAACCTCTTGTGCGTTTTCAGTTTAGATATTTGAAAATTCATAATGATTTTTTCCACGATTTCGAGTGCAGTTTACTTTTAATTTGTGATGTTCGTGCCGGTAGTGATTATAGTGATAATATGCGAGGGAGAGTCAAAAAGTAACCTTAATAATTGTTTTATTAATTGAATATTTACAATAAGACTACAAAAACTTCATCACTTTTCAACATAGTCACAACAACTACATTCAATGCAACTGTTCCTGTTATACTATGTTAAAAGTGATAAAGTGTGTGTAGTCTTATTGTACATATTCAATTAATAAAACAATTATTAAGATTACTTTTTGATTCTCCCTCGTATTTTATGGAAAATGACTTCAAAAAAATTCATTTGACCGGAATTAGAAATGTTTAAAAATAAATATGTTACACCCTCTTTCTAAAATAGACTTTTCACTTTTGTACTGGCAAATTTTCATATGCTTCGGTTAACTGTAATTGTACAAATTTGCATATATAGTTGCGAGTAGGTACTATATATAATTTATTATAGGCTCTACACCATTCTTGAGTGAAACTCTCATTGACCAGTGTGGCGAGATTTCTCATATTTACAGTTTGCCTACATGTTTACCTGATTAACTACCTACAACTTCAAGAAAGTTTAATATCGTCCTCAAAACTAGTATGTTGTGCGGCGAACTCATTCATAATGTGTTGCAATTCGGGGTCAAAAAGGTTTCTTTGCGACACAGATGTGTAGACTACAATATAGGCACAGAGAAGTTATCCCGGTAACCTCCTGCACTACCCATTGCGGTTCTTGGAATGCAGTAAAAGGATTTCTTCAGCCGGAGTTTCGGTGTAGTCTTGATGACCATTATACCAAGAGAATTATGCTTTTATCTCGTACAGGGCTTCATAAATCGCAGCACTGATTATGTGGTGTCACGCAAAGAAGATTAATTACTTCCTTCAACTCCAGAAGTGAGTCGCGTTTTTAATCTGCGATTTTTTTTATTTCCTCCTCTCCATTACGGCAAGCTCAACTTCTTACTCCGCATGACACATCATTTTACAAATATTCGTGTTTCTTATTTCCCTTTAACATTTGTTTTGTTGTGATAATTCTTACAAGTTAGGACTAATATCTAAAGTTTTGCATATTTTTACATTCACGAGGTGATTATTGTGTGTGTTTGTATGTCAACATACTTGTCTGTTTGGACATTTGATAGTTGACACAACACACTTGGGTATTTTTTTAAGAGTTGAAATGAATGACTTAATTATCAAGTTTTTTTAATGTGCTTGGAATACGCTAGAATTCGTAACATCGTTTACTGAAAGTGACTGAAGAATCTTGTACAATTTTTACACGGGTTATGACCGTAGATTTTGAAAATATTCAAGTTAAGTATTAATATTAAGCAAAGTTAATCTCGCCTCTTCAGAGAGTTTGTCTCCAGTTAAATACAGTTGTAAAAAGACTTTTTCCTACTTCTTTCCAGAGTAGAACATAGAAAGAACAGATTAATGTAAAGTTGCTAATATTAAATTTTTTTATTTTGTATTGCTATCGTCTTCTGCGTCATCATTGTCGCCATAAGCCTAGGCTCTGCTATGCTTAGGGCTATTGTCCTTTCTTCTCTTAGCTTCTCCTTCCTATTTTGTTTCTTTTATTTTTTTCTCAGTATAATGTCATTCTCTTTCTCATCTTGTTCCATTCATCCTTCTCTTATTGTTATTCTACTCTTCTTGCACTCCTTTCCTCCTCCAGTCCTTGTTTTCAGTCATTTCTCGTTATTCTTATCTTCATTTCCTCTTTGTATTCGTTGTTTACTCTTTTCGTCCTCATTTTTATCCTGTTCTCCATATGTTATTCCCTTACACTTTAATCTAGTGTTCTCTTTTCCAAGTGCTGTTACTTCATCTCTTCTTCCTTGCTTTACTCATGACATCTATTTAACCTCTCCCACTTCCTGCCTTTTTTTCTTTTCCTATTTTCCTTCTCTCTTCCTCGTCAATTGTTGCATTTTCCTTTCCATTTCTTCTGTCTTCTGTTTTTAATAAGCTTACTAGGCCTACTACTTCACACTGTCTTTCATGTATTACCCCATTCCTCTTATTATCCTCTTCCTTACATTATTCTCCCCTTTCTCGCATTATCCTTGCCTTCCTCGCATTATGTTCCCCTTACTCGCATTATCCTTCTCTTCCTTGCATCATCCTTCTCTTCCTCGTATTATCCTCCTCTTCCTCGTATTATCCTCCTCTTCCTCGGATTATCTTTCTCTTCCTCGCATTATTTTTCCCTTCCTCACATTATCCTCCCTTCCTCGCATTATGTTCCTCTTACTCGCATTATCCTTCTCTTCCTCACATTATCCTTCTTTTCCTCGAATTATTCTCCTCTTCCTAGTATTATCTTTCTCTTCCTCCCATTAATCTTCTTTTCCTCGCATTATCCTTCTCTTCCTCGTATTATGTTCATATTCCTCGCATTATGTTGCTCTTTCTTGTATTATTCTTCTCTTCTCCCCTTCCTCCCATTAGCCTTATCTTCCTCGCATTATTCTCGTTCTCGCATTATTCTCCCCTTCCTCTCATTGTCCTTCTCTTCCTCGCATTATTCTTCTCTTCCTCGAATTATGTTGCTCTTCCTCTCATTATTCTTCCTCGTATCATCCTCCTCTTCCTCGGATTATTCTCCTCTTCCTCGTATTATCTTTCTCTTCCTCGCATTATCCTCCTCCTTTTTGCATTATTCTCCCCTTCCTCGCATTATTCTTCTCTTCCTCGAATTATGTTGCTCTTCCTCGCATTATTCTTCACTTTCTCGCACTATTCTTCTCTTTCTCGCATTATCCTCCTCTTCCTCACAATATTCTCCTCTTCCTCGTATTGCCTTTCTATTCGTCGCATTATCCTTATCTTCCGCGTATTATTCTCTTCTTTCTCGCATTATCCTCTTCTTCCTCGCATTATTCCATCTTCCTCTTACTATCCTTCTCTTCCTCGTGTTATCCGTCTCTTTCTCAATTACCCTTCTTTTCTCGTAGTATCCTTTTCTTCTTCGTATTATCCTTCCCTTCCTCGCATTACTCTTTTTTCATCACATTACCCTTTTCTCCCCACATTACATTTCTCTCCCTCGTATAACCCTTTTCTCCCTCGTATTACCCTTCTCTCCCTCGTATAACCCTTCTCTCCCTCGTATTACCCTTCTCTCCCTCGTATAACCCTTCTCTCCCTCGTATTATCATTCTCTCCCTCGTATAACCCTTCTTTCCCTCGTATTACCCATCTCTCCCTCGTATTACCCTTCTCTTCCTCGCATTATCATTTTCTTCCTCACGTTATCCTTCTCTTTCTCGTATTACCCTTCTCTTCTTCTTATTACCCTTTTCTCCCTCGTACTACCCTTCTCTCCCTCGTATTACCCTTCTCTCTTTCGTATTACCCTTCTTTTCCCCGTATTATCCCTCTCTTCCTCGTATTACCCTTCTTTTCCCCGTATTATCCCTCTCTTCCTCGTATTACCCTTCTCTCTTTCGCATTACCCTTCTTTTCCCCGTATTATCCCTCTCTTCCTCGTATTACCCTTATCTCCCTCGTATTACCCTTCACTCCCTCGTGTTACCCTTCACTCCCTCGTGATACCCTTCTCTCCTCGTATTTCCCTTCTCTCCTCTCATTACTCTTTTTGCACTTGCATTATTCTTCCCTTCCTCAAAATTATAGGCTTACTTGTCGCATCAGTTTTACTTTTTTCCTCCCTTCATTATCTTTGTCATGTCGTTATTGTCCTCATACGATTATCTTTCTAATATAATTACTATATTTCTCGTATCATTATGTTTATGTTATCATTGTTACATTTCTCTTATCATAATCTTCAATTATTTCTTTCCCATATCAAATCTTCATGCCCCCTTCGTCCTCTTCCTATCTTCCCGATACTGCTGATTCACCTCAACTTCCCTCTTATTCGTCTCTTCTTTTTCATCTTCCTTTGTGTTCTTATTCTTCTCCATTTGTAATACTACTGATTAACCTTATCGTTTTTTTGCCACTCCTTTTTTCTTTTTCGTACGTAGATTTTTTTTCTTTCTTCCATCTCTCTATTTTTTTCTTGTCATTCTCCCATTTTTGTAATATTACTTTTACACCTACTCTTCCTTCCTTCGGCTATAGACGAATATAGTCAGTATCGAAACTTTGCTTTTTTAGATTGCAAGTAATAGAAAAGGAAATCTCCCTACTGAGAAGTCCCATCAGTCTCATCTGCTTAAAATGGTAAAAGAATATGGGCCCTCTTATGTTTCTCCATAGTGAAGTAAAGACTTATTACAGCCTACTAAACTTATTCAGCATGAACTTTAGTTACTTAATAAAGTAGCCATTTTATGTAACAGAACAAATAAAGAAACCAAAATCATGTAATTCAAATTTATGTTAATACATTTGGCGAAAGAAAGTAAACTTGATACAGAGTTGAACACTTTTTCAAGAAGGCATGCAGAATGTAGTCGTATCGGTTATCACTGACATTATCTGAATTGGTCAAAACACTCTTGTTACTCTTATCTTGAATTTTAAGTTTTGAGAGTTCAAGGACACGGAATAAGTTCACTCACTTGAAGTAGTAGGCCTAAGTTATGGCTTTAGTGAACATTTCTCTTTCATTTTTATTATAATACCCAATGACTCGGTATTTTATTCTATAATTCGAAAAAAAAAAAAACTGTGATGCATTTCGTAATATTTTTGACTCTTTATTATTATTATTATTATTATTATTATTATTATTATTATTATTATTATTATTATTACTATCATCATTATGCCGCCACAGTGATCTACTGGCTAGAGCGCTGAATTATAGGGGAGACTCTGCTAATTCCGCAATATTAAGAAGTAAATCTGAAATATTTTTATCAAAATATTTATTGAAAAATATTATCAAGATATGTAGACATGGACGAAACCTTTCATTACCAAATGAGATAAAGAGACCTATTAAAATGCAAATATATTTAGTTGTACATACATTAATCTACAGTTGAAAAAGAACAACTCGGGTAATTTCGCAACAGTACGGATAAATCCGCAATAGGACTTGGCTAATTCTGCAGTAGTAAATAAGTATGAAATACGTTATGAAAATAAAATAAAAGGAACAATTTATATGTAAGAATGCTCACTTTCATCACAGCTGTGTAGCAAAATACGAAAAACAGCCAACTGTATTGCCGACAGAAGTGTCGACCAATATCCTTGATTTTTTTTTCTATAGCACTGCAGAGGACATGCCTCCTGTTAACAGCCTCTCAAAACTTACGTTCACGCTATTGTAAAGCCGCAGTAAAATCATATATGCACTACTGCGGAATTAGCCGTGTTTCGCCTAGGCCTAATTCTGTGGACCCGGGTTCGATACCCACCGTATTTCCGATTTATAATTTGTGTTGGACAAGCCCGTGATCCAGGTAACACAGATTTTCTCCGGGAGCTCCGGTTCCCCTGTCGCATCTCAACATCTCATTTTATCGCGGGTGTATGGCAAATCCTGGGCAACGACTCTATCGGTAAATCGGTCTACATCACCGCTCCATATGGGTGAATGATTAAAAGTTGAGTGCTCGCCATTAATAAAAAAGATTTATATTACTGTTATTATTAACTTATTATTATTATTATTATTATTATTATTATTATTATTATTATTATTATTATTATTATTGAGTATGAAATCTGCGTAATAATTTACTTTGGAAAAAGAAAATTCCGTCTTTGTTATACAATATGCAAGAACTAGACAAATTGTCGTATACGTCCAACCACACCAGATTTTTTTTTTTTCGTAAACTAATTACCGACACACTGATCTCTCTAAATCATATCAGCGTATTACGGCCCACCATTTGCGAACACTGCAATATATCATGGCGCTGATGAAAGACTCTATTAATTTACTCTGTACAGCAGCAACGAAACCTTTATTCTCTTGCCAAGAATGACCATTAATCTATTATTGTCACGTCAACTGTCGAGCGCAAATGCATTATGGGACATCCATAGATTATTGTAGATTTAATCACGGATTGTTGGATTCATAAGCTGAATAAAGGTGGAGCAGGACATAATCTTGTATAGTACAGTTTCGTTTACGAGGATATGTAGGCTTATCAATGGTATGGAAGCGAATAAACCGTGAGATGGAAAAGGATTTTAAGATTTATGACTAATATGATTTAAGACGTTTACGCAAACTGGTTCTGTTGCGTTTGAAACCGGTAATTAAAATTGCAATATCATCGGCAGCAGGTTAGCCTTCGGTTACGAGCACAAAAGCTGCATACCTCTAGGAAGAAACATAACCACTATTGCCAGCATCATACTGGTCTTCAGAGGAAAATGTGGAGAGCTTACCGTCACCACCATTATCACCTAATGCAATCGTCCTCTTTATCTTAACATCCTATCCTCTCATTTTTATCTCGTTTCTGTCTGCCTCTGTCTTTCCAACATCTCGTGCGCTTTTATTTTCCTTTTGTTCGAAAGAGGGGCCTGAACGCTAGTATTCTACTAAATATTCTAGTGGGCTTATTGTGCCTTTCCACTTATAGCTAAACTGGGAATTATTTTTGAAGTTCGAACGGTCGCGCTTTTGTAAATAACGTAACTCAACTGTGTGGTGCTATCTGTTGATTTAGCCTGTGCACGTTTAAGGTTCCGATAGAGTCCCACAAGAGTTCCCCTTCCATTTTTCCGAAAACATAGTAGGCTACACCTTCTCAGACTGATGCCATCTGTATGCTTGTCTTAATTGCTCATAATTTGTGTGTACGTTTTGTAAGCAATGTTCGTAAATATGATCATATTACTCCATCCCTGGAAACAATAGGTTGGCTTAAACTACGTAGATAAGAAAAGAAATTTACATTCACTTCTCCTTCTCTTCGAAATCTTGAACTCTTCTATTCCTTCGTACCTGTCGTCTCGCTTCACCTACCTTTCTTCCCACCACAATCTGAACACACGCTCTCGCCATGAAACAATACTAACAATACCATCCCATCGCACCTCCTCATACTCATCCTCTTTCACAATAGCCCTGCCAAGACTCTGGAATTCGTTACCTGCTAGCATCAGGGACTGTCGAAATAAAATTGAATTCAAACGCAAACTTACTAGGCACTTGGCCAGTAATTGAGACTCGTTCAGACATGGTTTTTTGTAAATAGTTCTCTTAATCTATCACAAAATATCTCAATATATGGTAATTTCATCACTATAGAATTTTGTTATTCTAGGTTTAATTTGTAATTCAGTAAATACAAAAATATTCTTTGTTCTTAACTTCTATGATAAATTTTCTAGCTTTCATTAATCAGGTAATGTTGTCGTATTTTAATTCCTATTGTAATTGTAATCGTAAATTTAATATTAATTGTAATTTTATTGTTCATATTATAGTTGTAATCCCCTGGTAGAGGGGCAGAGAAGGCCTAATGGCCTTATCTCTACCATGTTAAATAAATAAATACTAAATACTACATCACGTCGCACACTTTTTAGATGTTAATACTATTGAAAAGTTGATAATCATCATAATCATCATCATCTTCTTCTTCTTCTTCTTCTTCTTCTTCTTCTTCTTCTTCTAAGCTTAGGCCTTTTGATCTATTGCACCACATCTAAAATTGATCTTTAGACTATATTTTGTCATAGGCCTTCCTACTGACCTTCGCCTTTTCCTAACTGCTCTAATGACACATGTAGCTGGCATTCTATTAATATGATTCTTCCAATTCTTTTGTTATTTTGTATGATCTGTACAGTATTTTTAGTTTTCATTCTGATCCTGATGAGCCGGGTTCGATTCCCGATGCACTCCAGGTTTTTAACTTGTGTTGGGAAAGCCCGTGTCTAGTAGCACAGGGGTTTACTCAAGGGAGCTCCGGTTCCCTTGTGGCATCCCAACATATCTTCATCACCATCTCAGCCCTTCGCGGGTATAGCGTAGAGCAGCCTCCTATGGCGCACCTTGGGCAACGACTCTGCCGGTAAATTGGCCTACACCACTGGATTCATATGAGTGAATGACGAACAATCAAGTACCCGGCATTATTTAAAAAGTATATACTGTATGTATATATATATATATATATTTTTTTTTTTTTTTTCAATGTTAAATTCAGCTCTTAAATTACCACTTCTTTTTTTTTTATCTAAGAGAGTGTATCCAGCTTATATCCAAGAAAATTCATTTTACTTGCCTCAATTTCCTTCTTTTTTATCTTTTGTTACGACCAATTTTTGCTTCCATATAAAAATGCAGGAATTGCCATTACTTTATTACCTACAAATGGCTCTTAAGGAAACCGGAGGTTCATTGCCGCCCTTACATAAGGCCGCAATCGGTTCCTAGCCTGAGAAAAGTTAATGCAGTCCCTACCATTAGGCTATATAACACCTCCCTCAAATTCATTTTAATATTACGCAATTTTATTAGGCCTATGGTTTCTTTTATTTATTATTATTTTTTTTTTTTTACATTTTTCACTGATGTTCGGGTATTGTTCCAGAGATGTTAATTAGATTTTTAAAATGTACTCATAATTAAAATATTTCAAATAAAAAATATTTCCATATAAAAATGCAGGAATTGCCATTACTGTATTACTTACAAATGACTTACAGAAACCGGAGGTTCATTGCCGCCCTCACATAAGCCCGCAATCGGTTCCTAGCCTGAGAAAAGTTAATGCAGTCCCTACCATTAGGCTATATAACACCTCCCTCAAATTCATTTTAATATTACGTTATCTTATTAGGCCTATGGTTTCTTTTATTTATTTATTTTTTTTTTACATTTTTCACTAATATCCGGGTATTGTTCCAGAGAAGTTAATTAAATTTTTAAAATGTACTTAAAATTAAAATATTTCATATAAAAATATTCCATATAAAAATGCAGGAATTGCCATTACTTTATTACTTACAAATGACTCTTAAGGAAACCGGAGGTTCATTGCCGCCCTCACAAAAGCCCGCAATTGATTCCTAGCCTGACAAAAGTTAATCTAGTCCCTACCGTTATACAGCACCTCCCTCAAATTCATTTTAATATTACACTATTTTATTAGGCCTATGGTTTCTTTTATTTTTTTTTTTTTACATTTTTCCCTAATATTCTGGTATTGTTCCGGAAAAATTAATTTGATTTTTAAAATGTACTTAAAATTAAAATATTTCATATAAAAATATTCCATATAAAATGCAGGAATTGTTATTACTTTATTACTTACAAATGACTCTTAAGGAAACCGGAGGTTCATTGCCGCCCTCACATAAGCCCTCAAACGATTCCTAGCCTGAGCAAGATTAATCAAGTTCTGACCATTATATCACACTTCCCTCAAATTCGTTTTAATATTACACTCTTTTATCAGGCCTATGGTTTATTTTATTTTATTATTTTTTTTTGCATTTTTCTCTAATATTCGGGTATTGTTTCAGAGAAGTTAATTAGATTTTTAAAATGTACGGTACCTAAAATTAAAATATTTCAGTATTAAAATATTTATGTAGTTAAAATTCGTTTTCTCTAGACATGTTTCAGGACATTGCCGTCCTATCCTCAGTAGCAATAAAGCCAAATCAGCTGATATTCTTGCTGACGTCTAGTTTCGATGTGTATCGCTGTCTTATTCCTTGTTTTATGAAGCACCCTAGATATTTAAAGGATTTTACTTCTTGAACTATTTTGTTTCTTATTAGGCCTACTATTTTTACTGGTGTATTTTGTGGTTCTAGAAATGCTAGTGTTTTAGTTAAAAGTTGATGATGAATATTAAAATGACAACTGGTAGTGGAATGGTGAAGGGAAACAGGAGAACCTCGAGAAAACCTCTTCAGAAGCCTCGGCTTTGTCCACCACAAATACCACTCCATCGCCGGCATTTAAACCCGTGTCCTCTGTCATGTAAGATAATACTTTGCCATCTGCGCCACTGGACTTGTTCATTCGCTTGCTTGTAGGCTATATTCGTCCGCTCGGTCGTACGTCCATTTGTTTCGTCGCCTGCCTGCGTCGTTTCTTCCTGTACTGTTTGGCGCTTTAAATCTCACGCTAGACATGCGGTGCGAATCAGTGACATGTGATCCATATAACCCCAATGCTGTAACGGAGGTGAACATCGAAATACTCAGATTAAAAAAAAAGTCTCACACGCATCCATGATACAAAAAGCAACTGGGGATTATTAAAAAAATATGTAGGCCTAATTTCTACTGTATTAATTACAAAAGATGTTTAAAAATTTATGACGTTTCAAATGTTGAATCTACCTTTACGAATATCTTCAGTTGGACATAACATTGAGGTAGATGTCTTACTCTTTTATTTCTTAAAAATTTCTTTCAGTTAGCTTTTTATGACTTATTATAATATTCTCTATAATTCAATCTCTCTTTTTTACTTTATTATGTTTATTATTATTTTTATGTTAATATTTGTATACTGGTATGTATTTTTCTGTATGTGATTTGATCCTGGTTGAGTGGAAGAGAAGGCCTGATGGCATGAACTTTGCCAGGGAAAATAAAACTGTGATTATTATTATTATTATTATTATTATTATTATTATTATTATTATTTAGTTGTTACGTTTTTGTTTTATTACATGCAATAAGTTATTTTATCTGGGCTCTCACTTTGAGAGAGGAACAAAGGTTAAAGGTGTTCGAGAATAAGGTGCTTAGGAAAATATCTGGGGCTAAGAGGGTTGAGGTTAAACAAAAGTGGAGAAAGTTAACAACGCAGAACTGCACGTATTGTATTCTTCATCTAACACAATTAGGAACATTAAATCCAGATGTTTGAGATGGGCAGGGCATGTATCACGTATGGGTAAATCCAAAAATGCGTATAGAGTGTTAGTTGGGAGACCCGAGGGAAAAAAACCTTTGGGAAGGCGGAGACGTAAATGGGAGAATAATATTAAAATGGATTTCAGGAAGGTGGGATATGATGGTAGGGACTGGATTAATTTTGCTCAGGATAGGGACCGATGGCGGACTTATGTGAAGGCCGGTAATGAAGCTCTGGGTTCTTTAAAAGCCATTTGTAAGTAAGATACAATATCTTTCTTGTCTTCGTTCAAGTAGGTGTAATTGAGTATTTAGGTTATTTTAGCGACTCTCACCCCTTTCTCAAACTCAGGACGGAAATAGATTCAACCTTCAAAACGCTCTGAGCTTTGTATTATGTTTCACTAACAGTGGGGAGAAAGTCTCGGTTACAACTTTCCCATAACATAAACGTCAACCTTACATCTCGGATAGTCCGTGCGGTAGCTAAGTGGCCAGACCTTGGGCCTGTCATGAGCTCCAGTCCTAGTCATGCCTGGAATTTTTCATTTGAAAAATCAACGGTGACAGGTGTGACGGACAAGTGTCCAAGTTGGTGCTCTTCGCGGGTCCTCCCGTTTCTCCACGCTAGGCATGAACATCAACTTCATTCCATCCGATTTCTTCTCCATTATAATTCCCCGAACGCCGGTTGACGATGCACGGAGGGGGCTGGCCTAGGGACGAGTGAGGTTGCCTGCTCGAAACATGGGTACGCAGCAAACCTTAGCGTTGTCAACTGGTGTGTATTGGAAGCACGCTTAGCTGGAGGGTGAGCGTATTATATAGGCCTACATTCGGTCGTAGTAACTACATACATACATACATAAGTTACATACATACATACATACATACATACATACATACATACATACATACATACACACATAGGCTATCTTAACACTTCCGTTCAAAATTGTAAGTGGGGGGAGGAATCTGTGTATCATGGCAGTTGCTTAGACTTAGTTATTTGAGTCAGTTTTAATATGTCATATGTTGGTAATATAAATTGTGTGCTGAAATCAAAGCTGCTACTACGATATAGGCTACGGTATAAACCCATTATCGCGCCAACTCACTTTCGTTTAAACGGCAGTATTTACTGTGGAATGCGCCCTCTGTTACACGGGGTGGAAATGTCACAAATATTTCCTCATTTATCAACAGTTCAAATCCCGTAATCACAAAGTCTTCGAGTCATGCAAAATATTTACATATCTATTCCGGACTTCAATTCAGGATGGGTTATAAACTACTTTAGACGTTGGGGTGGTTGTAGGGTGGGAGTTGGGGTGGGTCCTGCAGGGGGGCTCATTTCCACCCACTCAGCACCTCCCCTTTCCCTGCACCCTTCCATTCCTCCTCCTCCCCCTCCCTCCTAACTCCCTCCCTTCACCCTTCATGGTACTATTTCTCTCCTCACTCCGGATGAGTGATGACGTATGAGGTAGGCTAGCTAGTTTCAACCCCCGCCATTACTACACTTCTGGAAAAAATTAAATTCCAAACATACGTATGTTATACAGTAAAACTTTGAACTGGGGTCCAAGTGTTTCCTTTTCCGCGCATGGGAGTTTGGTAGGGTGATTTAGAATCTGGAGAAACTATTACGTCAGACGTACGTAAAGGAATAATTAATATTGTTGATTGCAGTTTGTGATCAGTATTTTTGGAACGGGTAATAGTGGCAGAATGTATTGATCTACTGAGTTAAGGGGGGAATGAAATGAAATACTGTACTGTAAGTAAAAGCATAAAGCACACAGTGCCACGGGTCCTACATGGCCTGCTCTAACTCTGCTTTCCACTGGTCTGCCATGGCCTTCTCCTGTCTCTATGTGAAAATAATCCCACGCAAATAGATGTGCAAAAAGAGATGTAAAAGAGTGGGGGAAGGGAGGAACGATGGAATGCCCTTAGAAAACATGTGGACTAACTTACTAACACTGGAGCCATCCTTTATATCCTTCATATAAAAAGAACCAATGGATTCGAATTTTAAATTTTTGTGGTCCCATTGAGATTTTATTATCATTTTATTACCTAGCGTTTATGGAAATATGATTGGTTAAATGAACGATTTGGGATTTAATAGCGAATTTCAGGTTATTGTTATCTGTTTTTAGTAACTCTGTATTAACAGGCTTAACTTTCTTTTTCGCCATCGGTAATTTCGTGAAACGATTTAGAATCAGGGTCTACGAAAATAAATTCCAGGTGAAAGATAGTTAGAAGTATTCTTTACGCTGAATGACATCGGTTTTCTTCACGCCGGCGGCAGTGTTTGGAGCAGGGTTTTTCGAAGCACTCTCACTTAATACAATATTCTAGAATTGTGGTTATCTATAGAAAAGGGCGTAGCCTATATAGCCTATAGATATGCCTAATAAAAGTAGAATTTCGTGAAAATTATTCTTTAAGTTTTTCGTTCTTTAATTTTGCTTTGCTGCATTTGAAATTATACATTTTGTTTCATTTCATTTATTATATTCCTTAGATCTTACATTAGCAGTGAAGCTTTAAGATGTGGAACAAGTAAACATTTTACAAGATTACAATTACAATTTTTACAAATGTTTACAATTTTACAATTTTGCAATTTTCTACAATTTTTTGGCGAGATGTAGTGAGATTAGATGAGGCCCGAGGATTCGCCAAAAGATTATCTGACATTTGCCTTATGGTTTGGGAAAACCTCGGAAAAAATCCAACTAGGTAATCAGACCGGAAGCTTTAAGATATGGAACAAGTCAATATTTTGCAAGGTTACAATTACATTTACAATTTTTACAAATTTCTACAATATTTTACAATTTTAAAATTTTGCAATTTTCTACAATTTTCTTTACAATTTTCTACAATTTTTTACAATATAATTTAAAGAAATAATTCTTAAGAAAAATTAAATCTGAAATATTGTCTTTCAAAGAAACTACATTGAGTTAAAATTTTTATAATAAAATTGGTTTTGTACATTACATATAATGAAAAGAACTTTTTCAGCGAGAAAGCACTTGTATGGTCCTCAGTGAGAACAGATTATACTAACCATAGTTTTAAAGAGTAGTTATCCATATGACATTTTCAGAATGCTTATGGTCTTCCAAATCTCCCAAAGGACATACATAGGATTACCATATGCCCTATTTCAGTAGTCTGTCTCAAATTCTCCAATCACAGACATTATTCTGGTATTCCGTAGATCATCTCCCTTGCTGAAGTGCGGCCATATTTTGACAGAAAAGTAATCCATAGTTTCGATTATCCCTAGAGGGTGAACTCGAGTCAGTAATGAATATCCAAGTTACTTATCGGCGGTTGTAGGCGAGAAATTGTGTTCTCCCTTTAAATGATTTTAAAAATACTCTAATTGGAGAACTTTGAAATTGAGTTATTTTATTATTGTTATTTTTTATCTTTCGATGCCTTATTTGAATACTAGTCGACATCAATTTTAAAGATGTTGCTGGTTACTTGCACCGCGAAACTTTTTTCATAGAGATTCTTTGGAAATATACCTTAGAATGGTCATTCTCGGAGTTATAGTGGTTACCAGGCTTGCCTGGCGACGTCCGTGGGTTGAAACTCGGCAGAAGGCGATGTTTTTTTAAGGGCGGTAAATGTACTTAGTCTGACTTATAACAGAAAAGAAATACACGTGGGAGGCACAACCTGCCATTTTTGGTTCACATCAAAATTTTGAAGATAGTATCGGCCCTTATGGGTGACTATTCATGAGCGCTTCAGAGTGGCGCTGTTGTGTGGCTTAAACGTGACGTCTAATTGGTACGTGTCATCAACCTCATTGATTGCTTTGTGTTAACACCTGCAGTGTTTTGTCAGATTAAGCTTGCAGCGCTTCTGAAACATTGATTTTCTGTGGCTATAAGTCTCTACAATGGTTTGTATATGCGTTGCAAGTATGAATGCTTTAATTTAAGTCATTTCTTTGGAAGCTGTGACAATGCTTAGAAGTGTGTGGATTGTTTCAACTCTTATCATTCATTCATATCCGAAGGAAGATTTTAAAGTGCAGTTATTTCCTGTTACTAATGTGACATTGGTAATGGGGGAAGTAAATTATGAGACATAGCGGGAAAATGAGAAGGAAAACGGAAATATTAGAGAAAAACCGCAGAAAAACTATCTTCGTCTGCCACAAATTTAATTAAGTACTCTGCTTTATTTTTAACCGAGGCCTGGACAGCCAGTGTTCTAGCAGTTGGTGTAGAGTGCGCTGTTTGTGTTGGTGGTCGTGTTAACAGGTGCAACCGTATTTATTACTAGTGATAATTTTATGGAACGATTGAGAGATCAACGGTTCCGAAAGAAACTATCCAGGTGAAAGTTAAAAACCTTAATAGGTGTATCATCATAAATTTAACTGTCGTGCAGTGAAGTATTGGGCAGTAGTTCTAAATTACGATCTATTCCATTTTATAGTAGCCTTGATAAATATTGAAGTCGCAAGGCATCTGCCTCCATGGAAACAATGGTTCGTTCTTTTCTCCCAATTAGAAGCAAGCAGACTTCAGAAAACGTAAATTTCCTTAACAAACGTTTGAATTTTTTCTTTCGTTTTCTTATTATACAAATAGGCCTATATATAAAAAATATGATAAGCCTATCAATTTCGAAGGGAGTAGAGCTGCCCTTTTGCAGATAAGCTTCGTAGAGAATTACGGATTATGAGAGGCACTGACCATTAGTGCAATTAGACTACATGGATATTATGTAGGATAATTTAATGCAATATATTATTTTAAGTATATTATATCATATATCATAAATCATATCATATATCATATCATAAATCATATCATATATCATATCATAAATCATATCATATATCATATCATATCATATCATATCATATCATATCATATCATATCATATCATTATCATATCATATCATATCATATCATATCATACTCCTTTTTAATTGTCATGTTCGCGCTAAATTGGAATATGCCTCATATAGTAATCAAATTGAAAAAAATTCAAAAACGATTCTCAAGATATCTGTATTTTAGAACATATCATTATTCGGCCCTCCATAACAAACTTTCGTACAGCAATCTACTTGCTGAATTTAATTTAATGTCTCTTGGAAGTCGTAGATTACTTGCTGAGCAACTTTTATTATATAAAATATTCGGTCTACTGGATAATAGCGAAATATTATCACAAATCCAGATTAACGCTAGAACATCACATTTAAGAAATCGTCAATTGTTATATTATAAAAAACCAAACACTTTAGCACATAAAAATTCACCAGTGTTAAAAATGTGTTCAAATTTCAATGAAACATGTAAAACATGGGATCTAGATTTCAGCATTTCTTACATGAAATATAAACATTTTCTTATTATTATACTGAAGGTACTGTAGTTGATTTTAAGTAGTAATATTGCTATCTATTTGTTACTCTGTAATTTGCCATTTATAGCTACATTTTACATTTTTGACTATGGTGTCTTTTTCATTTACTTTTATTTTGTATTTTTTTCATTTATATCTATATCTGTCTCTTTTATTTAGGTAGTATCTATTTATCTGTTTTTTTTTTTTCATTTTCCATTTTTCATTTGTATTTACACTTGTTCTTGCGTTTGTATCTGTTTTATCTCTTTTTTCATGTTATCTGCAATTCTATGTTTTAAACAAATATCTGTACTGTTTATTGTAATTGGGGCTTTGCCCTGTTATAAACATAAATAAATAAAAATACATATCGTATCATATCATATCATATCATATCATATCATATCATATCATATCATATCATATCATATCATATCATATATCATATCATATCATATCATATCCCATGTTAAATTTTGAATGGGAGCTTCCATGAGGTCATCATCACGTAGCTAGTTTAATCCTCAAGACAAAGATAAACGATGTTGGCCATGCCAATTGTAAACATTGGACACTATTGTTTCGTTTTGTCAACTAATGAATGAAGCCGTACCGTATATTAAAAGCAAGAAATAAATGTTATCCACGTTATTATCACATTCAAACTTATTTATTTACTTTTTAACAATTTCTTAATGGCGAAATGAATGTGCAACAGGACATTACAAATTTATTCTTGAAACCTACTTCCGTGCAGGAGTTTTAGTTGGAGAGCAGTATCGTTGCCGGTATAATGTTGATCATTGCGTGAATGAATTTCTGGCTAATTGGTCACAATTCCAACAACTTTCTCGACGAAGCCTTATCTGAATTTTAAGTATTTTCTTGTTCACGTCACAAAACAATATACATTTTAAAAAACGGACAATTAAAAATTGAAATACTAAATAAAAAACTCAGACATTCGAAAATACTGCCTACCACAAATTATTAAATTAGTAAAATCGTCCGTCTTTGGTTAGACTCGGCAAACAAACCTATGACATCATGAACGTGGAATAAGTGCGGGAAGCTCCCATTGAAAATTGAACACGGAGTACCTTGTATTATCACAGTCTAGTATATACAGTCATGAAGCTCAATACGTAGTAAATATCTATCCATAGATAATTGCTGGCCACTAGGATCGCTAATATTGCCTCATTACAGACAATGCGAAATAGTACCGGCACAGTCTTTTGTTTCTAGCACCCTCACAACTCAATCTTCGCGACTGTGTATGGTATTATATTATATTATATTATATTATATTATATTATATTATATTATATTATATTATATTATAGTCTATAGTGGTCTAATAACATAACAGAAAACTACCAAACTCGATTCGTTTTACGAAAACAGGTGTAGGTTTGCACGGTACAATTATTTGGTTATATACGGGATAAAACTAACGTCTGTAGGCTATTTGTATCCATGTAACAAGGTATGTGCGGAAATAAAGAAACACGAAGTGTACTGTACTTATTCAGGTCGTGTAATGTTACGTTGTTAAACAAGGGAGTGCACATTTGCACGGATTTTTTAAGGGCGACAGGTCCATAGAAAGTGGGGAGAGTATAAGGGAGAAAGAGACGGAGAGAAAGATGCTAAAGCCGTGATAGTCTAGTAGCTATAAAATGAAGTGAACTGCCACATAAAAGCCCAATATCGCCGTGTTCTCTCTCCTTCCCCCTCTCTGCGTTCCTTTTTTTTTATAGAGCGCATAGTGATTTTCGTTGAGGTACTTCCTCTTTGTTCATTCCATTTCCAAGCATTTGACTTTCAATCACCAGATGGCTGGTACAAGTTAGTGGTATCAGGAAGGATGTGTTCTCCTGGTAGGGGGGACCTCACTACCGCATCATTACTTTATACGCGTGCCTTCACAGTACAGTCTATGTATCGAAGGTAGACCACCAAGAACAACTGTCGTCTACCTCTGTCATCATCATCACCATCATCATTATCATCATCGTCGTCACTGTTAAATTGGAATATGGTTCAGTAATTTGGTCACTCACACGTAAATCACATAGTAATCAAATTGGGGGGGGGGAAACGATTTTAAGACTCTTTCATGTTATTATTTCGGCTTTTCATAACAAAATTTCATACAACAGAATACTTTCTGAAAGTAATTTAATATCTCTTGCCAGTTGTAGATCCCTTGCTGAAATAACATTTTACGTAAATCATTGCTATTATTATTGTATCAGTAATTACTGTATAATAATAATAATAATAATAATAATAATAATAATAATAATAATAATACTTACTGGCTTTTAAGGAACCCGGAGGTTCATTGCCGCCCTCACATAACCCCGCCATTGGTCCCTATCCTGAGCAAGATTAATCCATTCTGTATCATCATATCCCACCTCCCTCAAATCCATTTTAATATTATCTTCCTCTTTACGTCTCAGCCTCCCCAAAGGTCTTTTTCCCTCCGGCCTCCCAACTAACACTCTATATGCATGTCTGGATTCGCCCATACGTGCTACATGCCCTGCCCATCTCAAACGTCTGGATTTAATGTTCCTAATTATGTCAGGTGAAGAATACAATGCGTGCAGTTCTGTGTTGTGTAACTTTCTCCATTCTCCTGTAACTTCATCCCTCTTAGCCCCAGATATTTTCCTAAGAACCTTATTCTCAAACACCCTTAACCTATGTTTTTCTCTCAAAGTGAGAGTCCAAGTTTCACAACCATAAAGAACAACCGGTAATAATAATAATATATATAATTTATTTTAGTATAACACCAATGATAGTCTTTTGTTAATTCTTGATTGCAATGCAGTTTGAGGGTAGCCTAAAAATATATTTTGGGGGTACGCTAGCAAAGAAAATTGAATACCATTGCTCTAGCGCATCCTACCTAGGACTCGCGTTACGGAATGCGCGCTGGTGCAAGTCCTCATAAGGAAGAAATTTTTCCATGAAATTTCGATCAGTGTATGGGACCGGTGCCCATCTAGCATCGTGATGCACTTGGGGAACTACGATAGGTAGCGAAATACGGTTACGAAAACTAGCTATAACGGGTGGGGGGGATCTCGTGCTAACCTCCATTCTGGTTGGATGATCATCCACCTCTGCTTCGGCATGTGGACGTGAGGCCAGCAGCCGCTTTGTCGTCTGGACCCTTAAAGGGCTGAAGCGTCACGGGTTATTATTATTATTATTATTATTATTATTATTATTATTATTAAGAACAAAAGGCATTCTTGTCATGGAAGGAAATATATATTTTAATAATAATAATAATAATAATAATAATAATAATAGTGGCTTTATTTATTATTTAACCTGGCAGAGTTAAGGCCGTAAGGCCTTCTCTTACACTTAACCAGGATTAAAACTTACTTACATAGTTGAACTTACAACTGGATCGGAATTAAGTAATTACATACTGATACAATTTAGGTACATAATGAGGTCAAAAGAGATAGTTACATAAAAATTTACCTCATAAAATAAAAATAAACATAGTGGAATACATATTAATGTTGTTAGAATCAAATACGAATCACATAAAAACAGAAGCCGATAATTCAATAAAAAATGTACACAGTAAAAATAAAAATAAACACATTAGTATACATAGGCCTATTAGTATTAGATTACAATTAAGTAGGATTCACATAATTAAACCAAAAACCGACAATTGAATAAAATGTACACAAAAAATAGATTAATAATAATAATAAAAGAACACAGTGGGATACATATTGGCGTTAAGTGATAAATAAACACGATTTACATGATTACACAATAAAAATAAGAAACAAAAAAATTATAAATAAAAATAAATACAATGAAACACATTCCATTAAATATTTGCATAAAGTTCGGCAGCCCTTGACTTCAGGCGGCAGAGAATTCCAGTGACGAGAAGTAGCAACAGTGAAAGATGAAGAATAAAGAGATGATGTATGGAGTGCTATTTCTAGCGTGATATCATATTGTGACCGAGTATTTAAGTTATGATACCGAGAAAGACTGTGGAATCGGACAGATAAGTAAGAGGGAGTAGAGTTGTGCAAAATTCGGTATAAGAGAGAAAGGGATTCTAATACTAATTACTGCATATTCTCTGGTTCATTTTTAATATATCCAAAGTATTGTATGTTCTGCATATACTGTATTTAAAAGTAATAATTGTATTTATAAAAGTCTGCAAACCATTGATTTAATAATTATAATAATTATATTAAAATAGGATACATCAAAATGAACTCAAATGCAACATCTGTAAAGAGGCAAATAAATGTCCTCGTAGCGAGATATCGAACTCAGGTTCTTACAATAAAAATGTTAGAAGATAAACAGAAATCCTTGCGGAGAACTTCCAAAATGTGGTCACCGGCACACGGCAGTCTTCTTCATTATAATGCACATAATATTGTTGCATAATGAAGTTCTGCATTTGCGTGCTGTTCACTTGGACTGTGTTATGGCGTCAACGAAATATTTAAGATAACCTCTCCTCCTCTATTTCGCATGGAATTTTAAAAGGACGCACGATGCACTGATATCCCTACTATAAAGCAATGTGCATATTTTGTTCAGCATGTTGAGTGGCTTGTGCGTCTGCCCGAGTTTCTGTATCTCGTTAAATATGTCTGAGATGATTTCATTAAGACAGATCTATTCATTGTGTTGCGTCAGAGATCTGTTAATTAATTATTTCACGTAGAGCGGTTTACTACGGATGTTCTAAAATTGTGGCGCGCGACTTTAATGTAAAGAAAACACTTTTATTTCGGTCGCAATCTTAACGCTATAATTTTAATACTCGTACATTGTGATCGAATTCAGAACCAAGTATGTTCTGTAACATTCGAATAGAGCGATTGCGTGACAAGTTTTTTCTCATTTCTGTTTCGTCCACTTTCACCATATAATTGTTTCATTACAGTTTTATTCATCTGTGAATATCCTCTATGTATATTTGTAAACAACGTGAAGACAAATGTAAATTATATTCAGATATTGTACCAACATTTAGTGTGATTTCTTTATAAGAACCATCTCTGGGCTTTCGTGTTAGCGAGCTGAGCTTATAAGCCAGGGGATTCGAGTTCAAATCCCGCTCCATCTTTAATTTATAGTTTGTGTTGGGCAAGCATGTTGTCCAGGCAACACGGGGGTTTTCTTCGGATACTCCGGATTCCCCGTGACCTCCATGCAATGTTTCCATCATCATTCATTGTAGATCCATAGTCTCTGGTGCACTCTGGATAGTCTCTGACGAACTAGGTGGTCTACGCTTCTAGGCACTAGCGACATCTATGAGCCACGATCGTAGAGCGGGGAGCAAATATCGGCAAAATAGAGGACAAAAATACCGTACAGTGTGTTGTATATATAGGCCTATACGAAATATATTTCTTGCTTTCTTATGTTTTTTTTTTTCTTGTCTCTTCAAAATCAAGTTCTAAATTCTAAGTGCTTGATTTATTTTAATTTACTATTATACAAAGTCTACAGAAGAAAATGTTTTGATGCTGTAAAAAGGAAATTCAAAATTCTTTCACTTTAAAAAATCATGAAAATATGTGTAGAAAATATGTGTAGTTTTTTCAACCGGTCAACGTGTACACGATAAGTTTCTCAAATATTTGAATTTTGATGTAATTCTTGTTTTGAATTATTTTTAATAACACATCTACAACATACAGTAAATCTGTAACATGTCAGTTCGAAATACATGTATTAATTTTTTCAAATTTCATACTAAGTTTTCATAAAGAATGCTCGAGGTTGTGGGTTCAATCCCGGCTCAGGTCGATGGCATGTAAAAGAACTCTTGCGGGACAAAATTCCGGCACACCGGTGACGTTGATATAACTTCGGCAGTTGCGAGCGTCGTTAAATAAAACAATTTAATTTTCGTAAATAATTTGCCCTAAATTATTCCTTTAAATTTAAACTATGTGTCTTACATTAAAAACTTCAGAGTATATTATTCGCATGGATAACTATAGACCTACATGTAAGAAAAGTTTCGTTAAAATATCTTAAGTACTTTTTGAGTTATATAAACGCTGGGCGGTTGAACAAATACTCAAACAAATTTTTATAGTAAATAGAAATCGGAATTAAATTTTAAAAAATATTGAAATTCCTTAGCGATGTACAGATGGTGTAAGTATATTAAGCATACCAATTTTTATTTTTAAAGGACCTATAGATTCTGAGAAAAAATGTATTGGAATAAAGTTATACTAGCGAAAGGTGTAGCTCACCCCTGATAAATATGTCTATAAACATTAAGTCATTTTGCCGTAATAGATATTACTAGTGTAGGCTATATCCTTTGTAATGGATCTGAGTTACACCAGTTGATCGTGAAGAAATTGTGGAATGCTAAGAAGAGAACGTAAATACAGAGCTAAACCCTACCCTTAAGTTCGTATTGTTCAAAATAAATTTTACTTGGACTCCTCTGATTTTGAACTCCAGTCTACAGCTCAGGAAATTAACATTTTACACATTCGTCTAACGAAGTGGCGCTTCGTATTTTTAGTGTCCTAATTCTTTCGTTTAACTCTAGTCGTGTTACGAGTGATATTGTTGAGAATAAAGCAGCATTAAAAAAAAGCCAACAGACTATGGAATACGCATGTCAGACAATTTGATTGTAGTCTTCATGGCCAACGTACTTGTCTGTATGTGTTTGTGTAAGTTTGATATTTCCATATTTATTTCTGACAAATTTACTTGAAAATACTAGATTATTTTATTCGGCGATTTTAATGGCAGAATAGGAAGGGGACATAGCGATCGGGTAGTTGGACCGTTAGGCGAAAATGGTGTTAAGAACAGTGGAGAACATTAATATAATTATTTTGTCAAGATTACTTACAACTTCATAGAGAATTTCTTTGTTACTCGTAGATACAGCCAACTCGTAATAAATCTGTCGCACATTACATCATATAGTAATACGTCAGAAAACAACACTCCAACAGTGGTGCGAAAATTGATGTAACTATTACAAACTGCATATGTAATAACTTTCCAAAATACCAACTTTACATTCACGTTAGTAAACAAATCTCCATTATAATTTTATCTCATTGCCGGTGTAACGTGAATCAGCCTTCTATGGCGTACCCTGAAGAATTGGTCTACACAACTGGCTTCATATGGGTCAATGACAAAAAGTCAAGTAGGCTACCCGCCGTTAGTTAAAAAAATCACATTAGCACGAACAATTGAGCATAAGCTACACAAAGGACTATCCTGTCTTGAAGATCGTAAGTGACTCAACAATAAGGGACGTAGTCCGTTATGTGCTGAAGCCTGAAAAAGTAAACTATCTTAACATTTCTCCGTGTTCTTTGTTCCTTTTTCTATAACAATGTGATTTGACTATTGACGTGCTAACATTCCAAAAATCTTCTCTTTAATGTAAAGAATAGGCATATGAACTTTGATAATGCATAGGCTATTTAAGGATATATTATGTACGTGAACAACCACAAATATTATCAGAAAATTCAGGCTCTAATTTTCTAAAATGTTATAAGGAACTGAACCCACAATTGGACAAAAATTACAAGGTATCACAACAAGCCTTTTTAAAACTTAAATATCTCTTAAAAGTATAAAATAGGTTACTAATAATATTTTTTAGAATTCACTTTTTACTTTAAATTAAATTTTCTAGAATTTGAAAATTTTCACACATATATTTCATAACTCCACAACCATTAGAGATAGAATTCTGAAATTTTGTACACTGATTTAACATGCAATTATGCAAAAGGTAGACTAAAATAATGCCCAATTCTTTGAAAATAGAAAAGTTAGGTCACAAAACATTATGTAAATTTTAATATATTTTATATAGGACAAATAAAAAATTAATTGTATTAAAATAAACAACTCTACTTGTCTGAGAAATAAGTGTTTATTACAGGCAGGAAAAATATTAAAGATGTCAGAGAGACCATAACAATGTTATGGTTACCAAATGATGCAGAATTGTTTTGTTTTTTTTCATACCTTGATAAAACTTGTTTGAAAAATACTATTAATAATCTTTTTCATACTTTTGTCAGATATTTAAGTTCAAATAAGTCTTGTTGTGGCATCTTGTAATTTTTGTCTAATTGTGAGTTGATTTTCTTATAAAATTGTAGAAATTTAAAGCCTGCAATTTCTGATAATATTTGTGGTAGTTCACGTACATATGTATACCCAACTGGTTCGGAGGAACTTAACAATATTTGGTATAATTGTATGTTTATAAGTGCGTCGTGTCATGACTGGGGGATCCTTGCAATGAGCTGTCAGATATGCTTAGTGAACTTTACTTCATTCCTATAACTGGTTTCTCCAAAATTACAGTCTGTAAGTACAGTTCTGTTACCTGAGCTTGCGATAAATTATGCATTCTTGACGGCCTGGATACAATGCCCTGAATTAGTAAATGAAAGAACCATGAAGTCTGTCATCGGAGTTGAAGAACTGGTATTGACACTCATGTAAACTTGAGACGTGAAATTAACTTATCTTGTTTTAAAGAACGAGAGGTACATTTTTTAAACATTCTTTATACGATTATTAGGCCCTATTTCCGTTCATATTGTCAATATCTTGGTCCTTATTGCTAATATTTATTGAAAATTGTCTTCGTTGTCCTCGCTCTTATTGCCATGATTAAGGTCCTAATTTTGTCGTAGTTATAGTCTTCTTTCTCATTGTCATCATTATAGTTCTCATTGTTCACATTGTTCTCATTACACAGTTAAGCAAATCGTTCTCACTGTCATCATTGTCGTCCTTATTGCCACAATCTTCGTTCTCATTGTCATAGTTGTCCTCATGTAATCATCATCCATTTTATTCTCATTGTTACAATTGTCATCAAAATTATTAAGATTTTTTATACTTTTGTCATTGCAGTTGTTATCTTTATCGTCATTCTTGCTGTCACAATAATTGTCCACATCTTCATTGTCGTTTTTATTAACATAACTTTCAATCTCTTTTCCATTGTTGTTTTTATTGTCCCAGTAATTATTATTGTCCTGTTAGATACCATAGTTACCGTTGCCCTTGTATTCACCATCGTTGTCATCGTCCTTATTGACATCATCATTATCGTCCTCATTCACCACAGTTACCATCGTCCCCATATTCACCATCGTTGTTATTGTCCTTATTGGCACTATCGTTATTAGGTCTACATTCACTATCGTCATCGTCCTTATTGGCACCATCGTTTTCATGGTTCTGATATTCACCATCAGTACCATTGTCCTCATAGCCTATTCATTATCGTTGAAATTGTCCTCATTCTTTCTTGTTATCTTCATCTTCATTGTCACCATCGACGTCATTGTCCTTATTAGTACCGTCGTCGCATCGTAGTCACATTCAACATCGCTGTCATCGTCTTTGTCATCACCGATGTCATCTTTCTTTTGGCACCATCGTCATCGTTCTTACTGGCGTCATCGTCATCGACCTTATTTATTTATATTTTTATTTATTTATTTATTTATTTATTTATTTATTTATTTATTTAACCTGGTAGAGATAAGGTCATCAGGGCTTCTCTTTCCCTCTATCAGAGGATTACAACTAAAATATTAAGACAATTTCAATTATAATTACAATTAATATTAAATTTACAATTATAATAAAAATAGAAGTACTGAAATATTACCTGATTAATAAAAGCTAGACAATTTATTGTAGAAGTTAAGAACAAAGAAAGATTTTTATTGACACCATTGTTGTCGTCGTCCTTATTGGCAACATCGTTATCATCCTTATTGGCACCTTGTCATTGTCCTTATTGGAACTTCATTATAGTACTTATTGGTACCATCGTTGTCGTCCTTATTGGCACCATTACAGTTGTCCTTATTAGCACTATCGTTGTCATTGTCATATTCACTATTATCGTCATTGTCCTCATTCAACATCATTGTCCTTGCTCGTATTGGCACCATCCTTTTCCTCACATTTACTATCGTTATCATCGCCTCATTGGCACCATCCTTGTCCTCACATTCACCATACTGTCATCCGTATTGGTTGGTACCATCGTTATCGTCGTCCTTACTGGCACCATGATTGTCATCGGCCTTATTGGTAACATCGCTGTCCTTATTGGCACCATGATTATCATCGCCCTCATATTAAACATCATTGTTATCGTACTTACTGGCACCATGCATTATTACCGTCCTTATTACCACAATCTTCATGGTCTTTTTTTCACCATCGTCGTCATCCTCAACTTCTCGTATTGCTTATCCTTACCGTCATCATTGTTGTCCTCATTGTTACCATTGTCATCGCTCTCACTAGTAGCGGGAGTCTTTGATTATGTGGTCACTACCTCATATTGCCAACTTACATCGACCACAAGAAAAGGGATACATGGCCATTGGCAAGTCCCTAAAGGAAATAAATAATCTACACGTTGCTGCAGAAATCGAACGCGGATCCTCCGAAATTGTAGCAGGAACGTTAGGTAGATATGTTTGGCTCTAAATCCTAGTTAATGAGCCACATGTTTTTCAGCAGATGTATATATTTAGTTATATGGCACTTTTATACACAAGCACCCATGGGTTGAAAGGGGCGGATAACTATGAGCAAGAGGGCTCGGTGGTGGGGGAGGCAGACTCCGTTTGTTTCACAAACCCACACGTTCCTGGCCGCTACAGATTTAAGCTTAGCTTGGAAAAAATCCCACTGGGGCACCTTACCACCGCCATGATCACGGTATAGGGAAACGTATCGTGCTGTAAGACACAAACACATTCCTATTTTACCTTTACTGTACCTTCCCATTGTTTTCAGCGTCGCCCAGACAATTAGAACTAAGTAGGGAGACCTTTTGTCATACTCCGCCTTCATTTTCTGTACAGCCTACCAAATTAGTATCTCGGGAATAGGATACAATATTGCTATTAATGTAAATGGGAAACGTACAGTTCGTTTCGTACCAAAAATGTCTACGAAATTGAGCTTAATATAATGTCTCTGATTTACATGCGTGAGTTCATCATTACGGGATCTAGCGGAATCAGCTTCGGATTTACAGTGATACTTAATTGATCTCTATTTATGACTGATCTAAATTTTCGTTGGTAACATGGTTCCCGTTGGTCTGAGAGAACAGATTTCAACTACAACTTATTGAACAAAAAGAAAAGTTGGCAACTCTGTTAAAATGACCGTTAGTCTGAGACAACAGTTTTCTACAACAAACAGTGATGTCATTAGAGTCTAGCTAGGCTACACAGTGGTCACCATGAATATACGATTTATAAGTGAAAAGAAAATAAACAGTTACTTTTAGTGAACAATTTTCACTTATTTCGACATCATATTGTATATCCAAGTCTAATAATATTTATATGTGACGCTGTGTATATAAAACATGTCGAACTAAAGTTTATACAGAAGGTGAAACATTAAAATAAATTTATTTAAATAAACTATAATTATTTTCTTCCATGTCGTCCTCTCTCTTGTCGTCGCAGGAACTTCAATATTTGTCGTCTTTTCTTTTCTTTGTCTTCCTCTTCTTCCACCTCGTTCTATTCCTTCTTTTCGTCGCAGGGACTTGGATGTTTGTCCTCGTCTCTTTTCATTGTCCCCTTCTATCTCGTCCTTTTTCTTCTTGTCGTCGCAGAAACTTGAATATTTGTCCTATTTTCATTGCGTCCCCTTCTTTCATCTCTTCCTTCTTGTCGCAGGAACTTGGATGTTTGCTGTCTTCTCTTCTCATTGTCGCTTCTCTCTTCCATCTAGTCTTTTTCCTTCTTGTCGTCGCAGGAACTTGACTGTTCGTCCTCGTCCTCTTTTCATTGCAGTCCCCTTCCATCTCGTCGTCCTTCTTGTCGCAAGAACTTGGATGTTTGTCCCAGTCCTCTTTTATTATCATCGTCCTCATTCTCAGTCTCGTCCTTCTCATCCCCATCGTCCCAGGACCTTGGATGTTTGTCCTCGTCCTCTCTTCTCTTCTCATTGTCGTCATCCTCTATCTCGTTCATCTTACTCTATTTTTGTCGCAGAATCCTGTTTATGCTCGTCCTCTTCTCATAGATGTCCTCAACCTTTATCTTGTCTTCCTTATAATTTATTTATTTACTTATTTTAAATCCACCACCAACAGAAGCAAGCTTCCAATTATAGGTGGCTTACATTGTTAGGGTCTACGTATACAAAATACATAATAAGAAAAAAAACAAAACAAACAACACAAACGAAAGAAAGATAGCCTACATAATAGATGCTATATAGTGCAAAATGTCAATATAATATAAAATTATTTCCAAACTAGTATAAAAAAAACATTATAAGACACTTATTCATAATTTAAATATCTAAGGAAATACATTTTTTTAAATATGGTATGACATTTTTTAACTGTTAAACTGAAATCTAATTGAGAATCACAGTTTAAAGACAGAGAGTTTTAAGTATTACACATAACAAACAATGAGAGTTTGTTTTCGCAAAGACTTGGATGTCTTTCCTCGGCCTTTCTTCTTGTAGACGTCCTCATCCTCTGTCTAGTTCTTCTTTGTCGCAAAATCTTGAATATTTCCCGTCATCTCTTCCCATAGTCATCCTGATCCTCTTACCTCGTTCTTATCCTCCATGAGGTAGGAATTTTCATTTTTGTCCGTATCTTCTTTTTCATCGGTGTTCCTATTCTCTAACTTGTCCATCTTATCCACCTTGTCGAAGAAAATTGGATGTTTTTTCTCATCCTCTTTTCTCATCATTGTCCTTTTTCATATCCTTCTGATCCTTCTTGTTTTACTTATCCTACTCCCCATTTTCTCCTTATTCTGTTCTTTTACTTTATCCTCCTTCCTTCCTTCCTTCCCTCTATCTCTTAATGTTCACTCCTGTCAAGTCTGGAGAATCAGTTGCTTTGGTCTCCAGTTTTGAATAGGCTTTACAGTACTTGGAGGAGGTTCAACGAGTCATTATTGTATGCAAATTGAGAATGATAGATGACACACTGACCACCATTACAAAAAGGGATTCGTACCAGCAATTAAGACACACATAATTTTAAACCTGATGACAATTGTCAACACCAAATGACAAACCCAAACCGACTCTGGGATTATTTAATGTTAAAGTATTCATTTTCGTTACATCCATTTCCGAGGGCAGCAAAAGTGTGCAGACACGAGTTGAATGTAATTAAGGACTTAGTCGCGTGTACAAGAAGGACGGTTCGTTAGTTCGGGCTGTTGATCCTGCAGGTGAAGTCTACCCTCTGGTACTTGTATGATCGAGTCGTCTTCTTCATAGAGGTAGTGTTGACTGAGCTCTGACTTCCCGAGTCTGTGGCTAGTGGGCTGGCCTTCGATCCACGCGGTTAGGGTTCGATTTCCGGCTGAGTCGTAGCGGAATTTTCAGAGGCTTCTTTCATAGTACACACGTTTCACTCGTTAATTCCATTCATCTGGAAGAGTTAAAAATAGGATAGGGTGAAGTATAGGTGTCCGATGCTGACATATGCAGGGCTTGGGACTCCAGGTGGCGCACGGAGGACGGGGTTGGTCTTGGGATGAATGGGATTGCCTACTCATAGGCTGTAGTTAGACATTGGGAAGCGCCTAACTCGAGGGTTAGCGCAACAGATCTTCTAGGTCGCAATGCTGGGTCGTAGTACCCCTTTTCAGAAATTCAATTCAGTTCCATCCATTAGCTTCTTACTGTTTAATTGTGGAGGTGATGGTTTTAATCTAAGAAGTAGAGATGAACTCATTGATGGTAAGTTATTTTGGCAAAATTTCCCCTTTCCTGCATTTTAAATCCTCTTTTAGGGCGCAGATCCCCGTTCAGCTTTATATTGGTCAACAACAACCAAGAATACCAAACTTGGTAACAACGAATCCAACATATTATAGATATCCTTACTCTGCCGTCTAGTAATGAGGCAGATATGTAGCCCTAAGCGTTGGATTGTTTTCCACCTCTAACAGGGTTAAAAATTAAAAAATCTCGCATCGTAGTATTATGTATTATCACATTTTAACCGAGATTAAATGGTAATGTCTTTTTCAATATCATTCAACTTGTTAACAGTTCTTGTCCCTCAAATTTCAAGAAAATCTAGTTTAAAACAATAAAATTGTTGTTAACAATCGAAAGTAACACCTTCTTACACAGTGTTAAGTTCTCCTCGTTAGGGCGTTTTAGATTCAGTTAAGTATAAAAATAGATGTAAAAGTATTTTCTAACAAAGTTATTAGGGTAGATGAGGGTAATTGTAAACAGGGGGTAATTGTAAACATGCTTTGAGAAAATATACAAAACTGTCAATATAAAAATTTTAATTCGGGGGAATATTTAAATTAACACGTTAGCTAACCTACAAATCAGTTTGGCGCCAAATAGGAGTAACTGTTTTTTTTAGTTGTGAACGAATGTTTTGTATGAGTCTACAAAAAAAAGTTGGGAAAGAATTGTGCTTCACCTTCATTTTTGGCATTTTAAGTATACGTACAGTGCTATTTTTTAAGAATATGTTGTTTTTATGAGTAATGTACAATAGTTAATATTATTATTACAATGGTTTTAAATTATGACGTATTTACATTTGCCCCATAGTTTTAATTGCTTGGGAGTAATTGTAAACATGTTTTTACTATGGTTACATTTCGTACTTTTCAGTAATCAAAGAGACCCCACCCAACTAAACTGTAGAGAATTTGGAGAGTGTTGTTACAGATGTGAAAAATAGTAACTACAGTTATCGTGAAGCTCAGGAGAGGTACTGATTTCCTATATCGTCATATATATAGGTTAAAGGGACAAAATGTACCAGTGACCAAAATTGGAGTTGGAAGGAGTACAGCTCTTTCTTCTGAAACAGAACAAAAAATGTTCACTGTCTGATAGCCCGTGCGAAAATTGATGTTTATAATTACTCCCTTTCAAAGGGGTAAATTTAAACAGGTGGGGTAAATGTAAACTAGCAATTAGAAGATGAAAAAAATCAACCTTATTATTTTAAACCCATTTTCAGGGAAAAGAAATATCTAAAAATAACACAACGTATCTTTGTCATGCTTACCGTTACTGAGGGTTGTGTAATGTTGAAATATATTTGAAATCAGTGAAAAGTTTTTACAATTACCCTGGTATACCCTAAAGTTATAAGTTACTATCAATAGACCTAAATAATATTAGTTGGAAAAAATTTTAATGCTGTAAGTGACCCAAAATAAAAACAGTTTTTTCTTTTCTCAAACATTTGAGTATTAAAAGCTCATTCACGCCCTCTGGTCAACATCAAAATGAAAATAATAATTGGGAAATACAGGCAAAATGGTAAATATTTCTCTTTTCCCCTTCCATTTGAAATGGATAGCTAAATTTCCTCGAAAAAAGTAAATCTTTCCTGACGTATCACTGCATGAACTACAAAATAAACATTCGCTCATCTTGCATGTTCTGTCTCTTTCTAAGAAAACGCCCGGTCGTAATAATTCGAGTGACAATTACGTCACTGTTGTCTTTGTTGCCATATTTGTATTACTTAGGGTGCGTTCATTATAAACATATCATGAGTTTATTGAACCCTTTGCTTAGCAGTGCTGCATCTATACAAGCCGGGCGGTATTTGATAGCGTTAGAATACTGCGTGAAACCACTGGGTAGGTCCATATTACAAGATGCTCAGTTTAAATAAGGACTAGATTGTGATTTTACAATAGAAATATTGACTAAATGATTTATTCATAGCAAAAGTTCTAAATTGTACTCCCGCCAAACTCCACCACTTCATTTTGATGTCAGTGTCACGAACATGTAAAGAAAGCTAATTTAGTGTGAGTCATTTAGTAATTATTCTTAGTAAAAGCTAGTGTTCTCACTAACAAACACTTAACTGTCATCCGACAAAGATATTGAAAATAGTTTATCTACCACAAATTTGATATTATTTGTTTTGGGGATCGAACCCATACTGTCATTGGAAAAAGGGTCTTAATATTTTACTGGATTGCGACTTCATTATTCATGATATTTTTATGCTCTTAGTGATGATGTGTAGTGTACAAAATAATTTACACAGAATGATTTAAGCTGTAGTTAAGTGATTATTATATAAACTTACCAAACTGGATTGACCAATATGGCGTATAGACGTCAGCAAGTTGTGGTGATTGAGATAAAAATAATTAATTTTACGATATGCCACTTATAATGACCAAATGATATAGAACATGTAATCAAATTAAATTAACGCCTACTAGCATTCCCTCCCTGTCTGTGACGGACACTCCGTCTTAATCTCAAGTGCCTTAACTCTAGTTTATCCATTATTAGAAGTCAAGACTATTTCACACAGACTGGACGATGTCTTGGAAATTGTTCCACTGCTAAATTACATTTCTTGTTAACTGAGATAGGCCTACTCGTCAGTGCCATCCGAAACCATGTCATGTTCCTGAAAAATAAACGTAACGAACACAATATCAATTCACTTGAACAAAAGGGTAGAAGTCCAGCGAAATAGCGAACAAACTAATTGTTCGGAACATGAGTTTTAGACTTAAACGGTGAGATTATGTTCGAGAAGTAGACTTTTGGCTGTTCCACCGTATACTGGAATTTAACATATCCAACGTTTCGGGACTGCATACAGGTTCCATCATCAGGGCAGATAAGTACGACCTGAAGTGATTTACTCAGTTGACAAACATAACAACCCTAACAGAACAGTTGTCTCTCCAGGTCGTAGGTTTTTGCTCTGATTCGGGAACCTGTAGACTATGTATACTGTAGTTCCGAATAACCAAAATTCTTATTTTCAATCTCTTTTTGATCTATTGAAAAGACTGTTACGATACGGGTTTTCTTTCACAAAATTGTTCCAAGTAATGTCGGAGAAATGACTTACAATTGAAATACAATTGTCTATAAGCCTATGTAATTATCAGGCTTCGGCCTAGGGACACAGAATAACCAGTATGAGGTTTAGAGTACACGGAGTATAAATGACGTCATGACCCGTATGGAGGAGTGACTGCAACAGCACAGGTGGGTCCGTAATGTGCATTACCGTTGTGTGTATTGCAGCTTGGCTGCGGTACGTGTAACAGGCTTCGGCGTAGGGACACCTGATTGAAGGTTACAACTCACGTTAATATTTTAATGGTAGACATTTATTGTCTACACTAGGACTGTACGTATATACTGCATCTGTACAGGGTGAAATATATTTTGTGCCGTACTATGAAGGACTGTTTACATGTTGAGACACGAAGTAACGGCGCGCTCCATCTCCCACTCCACTCGAACAACACAACACTATCGCCCGTGCGTTCTGAACTTCATGCGTTTCTGTGCCCAGGACCAAGCCTGGTAATTATATACTAAAGTATGTGTTATGGTTTATTTAACGACGCTCGCAACTGCAGAGGTTATATCAGCGTCGCCGGATGTGCCGGAATTTTGTCCCGCAGGAGTTCTTTTACATGCCAGTAAATATACGGACATGAGCCTGTCGCATTTAAGCACACTCAAATGCCATCGACCTGGCCCAGGATCGAACCCGCAACCTTGGGCATAGGACTAAAGTATGTATGTATATATATATATATATATATATATATATATATATATTAAAATGTGTGCCTCAGTGGCTGACTATGGTAATATCTTCGAAAAATATTGGAGTGCAAGAGGTCAAATGACTTTATTGTCAAACGCCTGGCATTAGAAAACAAGTATATAGCCTATATAGGCCTATATAAAAATTCATCTTTCGGCTTATATTTGCTTCTTGTTCCTATTCTCTCTTCTTTGCGTTCTCCCAATTAATATTATGCTCCGTCCATTTTTCTTCCTTAATTTCTCTCTTTCTCTTCACCAATTTATGATTTCCTCTTTCTTTTCTTTTAGAATGTTTTTATTCCTTGCTTTTTCTTTCTTTTCGACAGTTTTCACCTTCTGTCTCTTTCTCCTCCTTCATTTGCTGTTCCATCTGGTTATTCTAATTTTCTTCCGTCTATTCATAATAATTTCTTCAAGCTTGAAATGAGCCAAAATTTTGTTTTGAATTTTAAGTGTTGCCACGATTAGTAGTGCTCTTGCTATTTACACTCCTACTCCTCCTCCTCCTCCTCCTCCTACTACTACTACTACTACTACTACTACTACTACTACTACTACTACTGCTACTACTACTACTACTCGCAAATTTTTAAATTATATTTATTAGGCTACAATTGTTTAATGTGGGTCGTCTCTAATAAATCTTACCTTTTACAGCAGAGCTGGGCAGCAAGAGCGTATTCTACTCTCTCACGGGGAGCCATATGATTTCTCTTTATCCCCTTTCTTCCCCTCTGAACACCGCGCTGCGTTGATTCAGTAACGGATGAATATTAAGCGTCCCCGTTTAGAGTCTAGTTCCGCTCCCGACGCCCAGGCCTGTTTTACAGTATTGCTCGACCAAGGCCAGTGGAGTCCTGTAACCCGGAGCAGTGGCGCTACGGCTCCTGCGTTCGTAATACCGCATCGCGATAGTTCACATTATGTCCGCGGCTCCACTCGCCTCGGTCGAGTAATATCATGTTCTCAAACAACAAAATATGCAAATATGTATTCTGAAGTTTTCGTTCATTTTTAAGAAAACATGTAGGCCTGTAATGACCAATAGTAACTGTACATTTCTATACAAGTCTATATTTACACGGTTATCAAGCAACTGAAGTGTCAGCAACATTAAAATATTTGTGAAATGTTAAATAGGCCTATTATCATATAATTTATTTTTATGGTCATCACCTCGTGTGATGATTTTTGACACTGAACTTTATATTAAAAGCTATCCCATTAATACAGGATATGACGCTGATAAGTTTATCTCACGAGTTAATGTTGTCTTACGTATTTACAAACATAATATGCTTTTAAAATAAACTTGAAACTCAGTAACTTAATATAGCGCTGTATGACTTGATGTATTAATTTACGATGTGTCATAAAATGTATTAGAATATATTTAGAAAATAGATATGAGGGCAATAGTGAACTTTTCTGTTATTTTAAACTCTGTACATTTCTCCTATTTTATATCACGCAGAGAATTTGACAGAAATTTGTCATATTACTTCTATGCAATTGAAACCGGATGAACTTGTTCACTTTCTCATGATGATATCGTGGAAATATATGTGGGCGGGACCGAACGGTATTGCATGGTAAAAATTCGAGAAATGTTACGTTAAGAAATCATTTAGTTTATACCTTCATAAGACAAACACAATTTTATCCATTTTTAATTACTGATACATAGCATAATATGCATCGAACGCACCATAAATGATGAGATTTGGCAACACAGTGAACTTTGGTGTAGTTTTTTCTTTGCTGCTACATCTTACACATCTTACACATAGAAGACATGTAGGTAAGCCTCGTTAATATTTCCTCAGTAACTTACTAATTTTGAAATGAACGATAGGTTAGTATTTATTAAGAGTAACTGTTCACTTAGCGTATTTAATAGTTCAGCACATACTGAAAGCTCTACAATTTGTCACATAATTTAAATTCCAATAAATACCAATTCCTTTTCTTATTCCGTCAAATGTTCTGGTTACGCATTACTTCTTACTAATTTTGCATTGAACATATTGCACATCGTTAGCAAAATGACCAATGCATCGACTTTCAATCTATTTTTGATTCAATTAATTTTAAATGGAAGTTGTGATCTTTGTATCTGTGGAGAGTTATGTCGTGTACTAGGGTGAGTGTATGTGTAAGTTTAGTGTATGGAATGAGTGATGATGATGATGATGATGATGATGATGATGATGATGATGAAGGGAGAAGTGGAAACCAGATGCCGGCACATAGCCTACTCCAGTCGAATAGCAGCAAGGGGGCCGCCAGGCTTAACGTTCCCGTCCGACGAACGAATCCTATCAACAATGACGTAATATGCCTTGTCTTCATATGCACTGCGGAGAGATTTGGGATTTAACCCAGGCATATTGGTGCACAATCAAGTGATTGGAAATTGTGCACCGAGCTAGAAATTTTACATGTCAATTTCTGACCCCGCTCGCGATCGAACCCGGTCCGACTAGTCTGGAGGCAGACACGCTACCACGGAAGGTAGCTTAAAAATTCAATACCGTATATGATAATCAGGATTCAGAAGAAATTGAAGTAATTTTAATATTGGCTACATTTTTAGCCAAATATGTGGGCAGTTTTCAAACTTGCAAAACACTTGCATTGTATGTTTTCTCGATATTTATATCAACATATAGATACATAGTCAGTCACTCTTCGTTAAGGTGTTTTGAATTAAGTTAAATATAAAAACATCTGATGTAAAAGTATTTACTAACAAAGTTATTGAAAATATAAGTTACTATAAATTTAATAAATATTAGACTAGTGGCTTGTGCAGCAAATGCTGCAAACTAAGTTCATTAGACGTTCAACTAAAATTTTTTCAGATTTATTTTCAATGAAGAATACCAGACATTTTGAAAGTTATTTGCTTCCGTAACGATGAAACATACTCCCTCTGAATGGCTTTTTTTTTATGACAAATACTTTTTCTTGAACCTATCCGCCTTCAGTTTTTGTGTTTCAACACGAAAACGCAAGTAACAATGTCAGGACGATCAGTGGGTTTTTCATGTGGGAGTAAAGCAATGACTATTTCAGGTCATTGTGGTTTCTAGGTGAAAGTTAAAAAAATGTCAGGTTTGCTATATTTTCGAACAATAAACAATAGAATCTTGGTATAGCTGCTGCATGTAGAGATTGAAATGTGGGGGGTAAAATCATTTTATTCTGCTAAGAGATCTTGCTGAAATGATCGGGAGACTACAAAATTTTGTAGGCTTCTTATTTTATCAATAAGTAATACCTTTTGGTCCTTCCTTAGGAACTCTAATTTTTGCGCTCTCTCAAGCCAATACTGAAGAGAATGACGCATATAAACATCTACACCATACCGCCATTAAGTACAGTATATGAAAAAGACCCAACCCCACTTGATAAATAACTATAAAAATATTTGATTTTTAATAACAATATTTTTATCTTACGTAAGTTTTTTATAGTTATATATAGGCCTAGTCGTCACTCAGTAAATTAGGGAAATGAAGATCTAATTTAAGATATTCTCTACATCTACTTACATAACCCCAAAACGTTTCCCTTTCATATCATCAATATAGCATTAATATGTATAATTAATTAAAATAGTCACATCATGGCATTAACTATAATAATATTTCATTTCTAATGGTAATAATGACATCAAACCACCTCAAGTTTTGTAGATTTTAATATCCAATATACAGCTGTACTCAGAAAATTACATACCGCAGAATCAGACCCGTAAATTATTTTTAGCAAGTCCTGACGTTTTTAATAACCAAATTATTGAATTTGAGCAATATGTCAGCAGTCTTACAGTCATAGCCTTCGTGTAATAGCCTATTGTTTATTGTAGTGTGTGTGTTTTGTTTTATTGTGAAATGCAATTAGTTCTCAAAACTGACGAAAGATGGATTTTTGAAAATAGGAAAATTATGTAGGAAAACTGACGCTTCACTGAAAGTTACTATTTTTCTGAAAGTTCTTGGATGCCAAGCTTCAAAATGACGGGTCATTCATTAAAATCCATTCAACCGTTTTCGCGTAATTCCCATTACCAGTTCAAATTATATATATATATATATATATATATATACCACAAAAAAACTGTATGGCTCTTGTAAAAATGTTGGGAACAGCATTTATCTCTGTCGTACATTGTAAATATTAACTCATGATAGATTGAGAGCGATGCAAGAATAAGAACAATGATTAAAATTCTTTGGACATAATGTCCTCAGTCAATGTTGATTGGGCATGCATCAGAAATATCTCAGAAACCTTGTTGTAACGCATGTCATTAACGTCGATGTTGGTTTTATGTTCTATGAGAACGAAGTCTCATCGCGTGTGAAAAGGTTATAACGGTTAAAATGATGGGAGTCTGGAAACATTCTCAAATTGTTTGTTGCATATTTCATGTATACAACGTTTTGGATGTTATGCCGTTAATGCCACTTGGCCATGAATATAAGAATATAGGCTATTCAAGCATATTTTCATGTCGTTTATACGTAGGCCTATTATAAAGCATTTTATTAACGTTGTGTCGTTGATTTGCAATGCCGAGCACGTGGTAATTAGGCGATTGCCTCTCCTTAAATGGCATTGACTTGCTTGATTATTATCCATTTTCAATTTTTACAGTATGTACAATTAGATGGGAAAATGTTGAGCTCTTTAAATTGTACAAATATCGCGTCATAACGGAAATGCATGAAATCGCCTAAAATATAAACATATGCCTACAGGCATAACACCGGTGTTTCACCTTGAATTTGAGTCTCAAGTCAGTACGTTCCCCCATACCGCTATAATGGGCGTCACTTATGTGGGTGGCTCGATTCAGAAGCTTCTGCGCATGCACAATCACGTGGTATCCCGAGTTTCTTTGTTTTAATTGGTTGCTAGGCGCTACGTAACTACATCGGTTGTAATCTGCGTTTCACAATGTATTACCGTATATCTGTGATTTGCTGTACATAAGCCTATTACATCTTTTTTGCATAGTATAATTCTTTTGATATATTAGCCAGAATTAAAATGGTGTGTAAACGTTTATCAAGTCCTGAGTGGGTGAATTGTGTCACCGAGAAGTGCTAACTTTGGTTATCGGCGGGCGAACTCCAACACTGGATATGCGGTATCGATAATGCATTATACAGCACACTAATTATGTAAAATACTATTAATTATAAGAAGATGAACTATCATTTTCTCACCCAAATTAGGAAGGGAGATTTTATTGGGTTAACGGAGAAAGTAAGTTATGTCTTTTCCTAACAGATTCTGCTACAGCATAAGCCTATACAATCGGCTAATTCTATAGACGATGTTCGTACAACATTCGAAGCTAGTATTACCAGTGAAAATAGGTATCCCCCCACGATCTCCCGATCTAATCAGTGTTTTTTTTTTCTTATAGCAACTTTGAAAATATAAACTTTATGAAATACATAACCCGAAAGAAATAAAAAAAAAACACTATACCGGAAAATATTGTTCTCATTTCCCAAACGCAATTGCATCGAGTGATCCATAATTTCTTAAGAAGTTCCCAAAATTGTTTGGAATAAGAAGACAAGCAGTTTTAGAATGTCCTTTTTCCTGCTCTCTTATCTGAGCATGTGAATGTGAATGGGAATGTGAATGTGAATGTGAATGTTAGCCATGATGTCCCATGTTGGGCACAGGCCTCCTGTGATGGGGTTAGAACCCCCTCGACAGGGATGGCTCAAGTGTACTCGCTTGGTGAGCCAATCCAGGCGAGATTGTCGATGTATACTACTTTTGTGACATTGTTAATAACCCTGTTCAACTTTAACTAGTCTCAGCACTCTGTTCTTCGTTCATTTTTTTTCTTGCACTACACACATTATACTGACACTGGTTGCTATTTACACTATTTACCTGACACTTTCTCAACACTGACTTTACTATTTACAAAACTTACTGTATCTTACACTTTCGCTAATACTGACTTTACTATTTACAATATATGACCTTCCCTAGTTCTTCCCACAAAACTCTGTTCTTTGTTGTCCTCGACCATTGTTTCCCCGCCTCTTTGGTAAACATGTCAGACCATCTGAGCCATGGTCTTCCCTGTCCTCTCTTTCCTACGTCAGGGTCCCACATCGTGACTATTGGGAAACAAATCAGTGGCTTTCCTAAAACGCGCTATGAAATATTTAATATAAAACAATTTTTATAAAGGAAACAAAAAGGAGGAAAATTGTATTAAATTCTTTTGTTTGAAATATCTCGAAGAATAGCCCCCTGAAATTAATGACATTACTTACGATTCATCCTGTATAAAAATAGGTGTGTTGGAGTCTTCTATTAAAACCTACAAATTCTCATGGTATGTTATTAAGATTTCATATTTCCCTTTGCCCAGCTTCCCCTGTTAACAGGTACAATATTCTATGCTTTCACTATAATTATCTCAGATCTGTAGATACAGGCCTACATTGGTAATGTCATCACTTTCATACAATTTTGTTTTGTCAAAATAGTTTTAAATACCGTTTAACTGGAGTGACTTTGAACACGGAGGAAACTTTGAACATTTTTTCAGAAAAATCATATTTAGCTTTCTACATGCTGTGCTTGTGTTATAAATGGGGGTGAATTATCATAAATCATTCGCATACCAAATTTACCTCCATTTATAACAAGTACAGCATGTAGAAACCTAAATATGATTTTCTGAAAAAATGTTCAACGTTTCCTCTGTGTTCAAAGTAACCCCAGTTTTACGGTAGTATTAAGAATTGAAATTGTATGAAAATGTGATATACAGAAATCGAGCGAAAATATTAGTTACAAGGCAAAAATATCTGTAAACAATGGAAGCCAGACTTTCCATTCGTGTCTCCGGTGCCAATAAATCTCAAGGGAAATTAAGAATATCAACAGTTGTATTCAATGGAAACACAGCCTGATTCGCAAACATTCCTGTTGTTGTGAAACAAGCTCGCTGCTAATTTAACATGTACCAAATGTAGAATTTACATTCTATTTTTATACGGCTGGTATAATACATCGATATATCCGTCCTTGCTGAATAGGCCTATTCAGATTTAACGTTTGTGTATGTACTTTGCTGTATGTGACGTATTTGTAAACGGCAAAAATCTCAGCCGTACTGCAGTCAATTATCTGTTTGTAAATATACATACCAGAATTCGACTTGGAAGGTCAGTGCCAATTCTAGGGGGGAAAAAGAAGGCTATGCGGCAAGTGTCCTTAGTTCATTTTGATTTTCTCACGCATTTCTTAAATCATATTATTATCTCCATTATCACCATATCAGTATCTCATTGTTTGTAAATATAATAGACTGTGTCTAGTTTCAAGAACGTTAAATATTTACGTAATGAATTACGAGGAAAGTCTTGGTGCCTGAAATATAAGACAATATGGGGTAAAAAAAACCTAAGTTTGAATGCATTGGCCATTAGATATGATTGCAGAATTTCAAGCGAAAGAAGGAAAAAATATTATACCAGTTGAAGGAATTAAACGAGTGCAATAAAATATTTTAATAAATAGATATCTAATTTCCATTACCTTGGAAATAGCCTATGTAAATCGAGAAAATAAAAAGGCATACAGAGTAAAATAGATTTGCTCTCTACATTTCATTTACTTATGGTTAATCGTTTTGGAATTAATATTGATGGAGACATTTTTGAAACCGTTATTAAGAAAAATGTATGATGCTACAAAGTGTATTATTACGACTGTTACCATACTCTGCCTGGTGTCCAACGAAGTTTCGGTAGTGGGCAGAATATTTCAATGTGCTGGTTCAGAACTTCAACCAATAGGAGAAAGAAGCCGCTGTACAGGTTGTGAAGCTGAATAATAATATAGTAATAATAATAATAATGATAATAATAATAATAATAATAATAATAATAATAATAATAATAATAATAATAATAGCGAAGCATGGACACTGAGGAAAGCAGATAAAAGCAGAATAACGGCTTGTGAAATGCGATTCATGCGAAAACAGCGGGCTATACTAAATGGGATCTGAAAAGAAATGTGAAATTTTAAAGGAACTAAAAACTCAACCAGTTTTAGATTACATTGTTCAATATCAGTCTAATTGGAAACATCATTTGGAAAGAATGAGTAATAGTAGACTCCCAAAGGCAATTTATAATTATGTACCACATGGCGAAAGATCTGTGGGTCGTCCTGCTAAGAGATGGCGTGAAAATTTTATGAGAGACCGTAACAGGCCTTGTGGCCTAACACTTGTCAGGCAGAAGAAGAAGATAATAATAATAATAATAATAATAATAATAATAATAATAATAATCTCATATGTTGTGTATTGAATTGTATTATCTCTACAGTGCAGCCTACATGGAATTTTTTTAAAGTAAACAAACATAATTTATTATTGGTATATTTGTAACTTATTTATTATTATTATTATTATTATTATTTATTATTATTATTATTATTATTATTATTATTATTATTATTATTATTATTATTGACAGTGTTAAAGTGACAATAAATAAATAAATAGGCATAATAAAAGTTGAATAATTATTATGATTTTAAAAACAGTACAGGCACTTGTTTTTTAAATAATTTTTGTTTCATAATTTAAATTTTGGGTTCCTTTTTATAAAACTATTATATGTAACAAGTTGGCCCGAAATTATAACTATGTTTTCTCAGACTGCATTTTGGTTCAGTGATGGGAAGCGATATATTGTATCTTGTTTTGTGGCTATGATCGGACGATGTAAATTTATTTTTATGTTTATGCTAGAAGTTCAAAATAGTATAGGCTACTTACAAATTCGTTTGATAATTCAAACATTACTTTCTTTGTGTATAAGCTGAGTTTGATAATCAAGTTGTCTTTTTAAACATTATTTTAATAATTATTTTATGTAACTTATAATAAGTCAATGTTAATAGAAAAATGTCAGTCTGTGGTGATAATCTACCCCATCCTACAATTCCAAACTGCATTATAGACTGAACTAAAGCAAAAAAAATATTGTTCTCAATAGTGTTACTGTCATAAAGCGACGCAGCTGAACAAATTTCTATAGCGTTTTAAATAAGTTAAGATATAAGTAATTAATATGAAAATATAAAAATTGGAAATTAATCCTTTGAAGAGGTGGAAAAATTCAAATACCTGGGAGCAGCAGTAACAAATATAAATGATACTTGGAAGGAAATTACACACAGAATAAATATGGGAAATGCCTGTTATTATTCGGTTGAGAAGCTTTTATCATCCAGTCTGCTGTCAAAAAATCTGAAAGTTAGAATTTATAAAACGGTTATATTACCGGTTGTTCTTTATGGTTGTGAAACTTGGACTCTCACCTTGAGAGAGGAACATACTGTAAGTTAAGAGTGTTTGAGAATAAGGTGCTTAGGAAAATATTTGGGGCTAAGAGGGATGAAGTTACAGGAGAATGGAGAAAGTTACACAACACAGAACTGCACGCATTGTATTCTTCACCTGACATAATTAGGAACATTAAATCGAGACGTTTGAGATGGGCAGGGCATGTAGCACGTATGGACGAATCCAGAAATACATATAGAGTGTTAGTTGGGATGCCGGAGGGAAAAATACCTTTGGGAAAGCCGAAACGTAGATGGGAGGATAATATTAAAATGGATTTGAGGGAGGAGGGATATGATGGTAGAGAATGGATTAATCTTGCTCAGGATAGGGACCAATGGCGGGCTTATGTGAGGGCGGCAATGAATCTCCGGGTTCCTTAAAAGCCAGTAAGTAAGTAAGTATAAGTAATTAATATTGAAATTCCATTCTAAGTTTTGATCAATGAAGATACCTAAATGTTTCACATGGTTTAATGAGCGCACATAGGACAGTTTCAATAATATCCTAATGCTCAATTATTACTGCTATTAATTTTTAAATTGTAGTTGTTCCCCACTATAGGGAGTCCTATTTTATTTATAGCAAAAATGAATGTTGAATGTATCACCGTCTATGAGAATGTACGTAGTATCGCAAAGTGTGGTTTCGCCTGGAATATCACTGAATGGGACATTATAATAATTCTCGATATAGGAGACACGTCCCCCACCACTACCACTCTTTTCCCTGTCCCTTGTATATATACTGCATACCGGATCTATTTATTATGGGCAAATGATAACCGGACATCTACCTCCCACCCTCCCTCTCACCCCTTTTCATTCCACCACCCTCAAACCCCCTTTCAGTATTTTGAAGTGGTCGCAAAACCAGATGTGCTTTTGCGCCTAAACTCCACGTATATAGAGAGTGAGAGAGGCCGGGTATGTCCTCCCTCTAATATGTACTTCAGGCTCCTATGACGAATTGCACTGCATCAATATTAGTGAATTAACGTTGTACACTCGGTTCAGATGTACGATAGTCACTCATTTTCTGTAATATATGAACGATGATGACGAAAACTACTCGTAATTTAGACAGAGTAATTAAAAAAGAAAAGTGAAATTTGTTCACCCTAATTTATTATATGCGTAGTAGGACCGGTTCTGTTCGATATATGTTATGTGCTCGTGCATACGTAATGGATTTCCACTTGCACACTTGTTATGTCTGCAATGTATAAAGCAAATATTGTTTTAATTGTGCTTGTATTTTCTGTTTGATTTTAATTGCAATTCTTTATTTACCGTCCTTTATCAGTTACAGAGGCCGTTAAGATACTATGAAATTTTGGTAATAAACTGTGTCAATATGATAATACTATTTAAAAGAAAAATTAAAAGTAAAGATATTCCTTGACGCTGTACAACGCAGGGAGGCTTGGAATTAGAGCTAACATTCTTAGATCTACTTGAGGTTGGCACAGGATGGTGATAGCACCACGCTCCGGCTGCCTTTTTATCCTTCGAATAGAACAGGTTCTCAATTTTCACCTCTCAGCCGTTCAGGAAGTTATGATGACTAAAATCCTGAATCTTTCATTTCGTTGCCCGTTGCTGTACCACTCGAGATTTCAGATCTCCTATTTTATATTTGCTTCTGTGCAACGTCACAGTTTGCGGTGAGGGGAAAGGGAGATAGCAAAAAGGTTGCATTAATCTGTGAGAAAAAGTGTGACTAAACTCTTACCTTACACTCAGGCAAGCAGTGACCAGAGCGTTGGAATGAAGGAAACCAGGTATCTTTTGTTTTGCTTTTTAGTACTCTGATGTCCACGACCAAGATAAACCACTTCAAACTCACGGTCAGTCACCGGCAGAGAGATAATAAACCATCTGTACTACATCTCTCAAAGAGTGAGGGAAGAACTTGGTGAAAACATGTAGGGCCTAGTCTACCGCAGATATTCCTCCAATGCCATCTTGATTTCCTGTCTTCCCCTTCCTCCCTATTAATCCTCTTCTCCACTTTTTACCTTTTTCTTTCCTCATTTTCGTCTATCCAATTCCCTTTCCTACCTCTTCCCCTTTTTTTCTCTTCCTCATCCATTTGTTCCTTATCATCCATTTTATCCTCTTTCTTTCTCTTCCTCTTCATTTTCTCGTATTCATTCTGCTTCCTTCTTCTTTCATATCTCCCATCTTTGTTTTGTTTTCCCTTTACTTTTCTTTTCTTTTTTTTAGTCGTATATTTGTCCTTCTTTACTTTCTTTTCCTCTTCCTGTTGATTTTCTTTCTCCTTTATTTTTTCTTTGCCTTTTCTATTCCGTCTTTCTTATCATTTCTTTATTTCCAACTCTTCTTTCTCTTTTCTCATTTCATTTTCCTCACCTCACCTGTTTCCTCCTTTATCTATTTCATCTTCCCTTCTCATTTCTTTCTTATTTCCAACTCTTCTTTCTCTTTTCTCATTTCATTTTCCTCACCTCACCTGTTTCCTCCTTTATCTATTTCATCTTCTCTTCTCATTTCTGATTTTGTTCCATATCTTTTTCTTTCTCCTCGTTCTTGTTGAGTTACCCCTTTCTTTTACATTTTCCTTTTTTCCTCTTTTTTCTACTTCCTTCCTTCTCTATATTTTCGTCATTTTCTTGCCTTTTCTTTTTATTTTCATTGATTTAATAATTCAGAATAATCTCAAGCCTTTATTTTATAGATATTTAAATAAGTTACAGTAGAAGGGCGAGATTTTTTATGCCAGGTCGGGATTTCTTACACACTTCAGCAGTGGAAATCTAAGTTCAAAGAGTCTGACAACACTAACTGTAGTTCTCAAAATTCATCACCATCTGACTAGACACTGGTATCATACACTGGCAAAAATTATGAGAATATGTCTTGCACCTTGAAGACTCGACCTAGCACTCATGATGCCTTAGACTACGCAAATACGGAGTGGGACCATATTTTAATTAAGTACCTATAGGCAGTATGTTAATTGCAAAGGAGTATAAATATCTGGGAAAGTAATTCAGTTTTTACTCCAAGTTACCGCGGATTCTATGAGCACTTTACATAGGCATATATATATATTTTAATTTGCAACTGTGATATATAAATTGTAGCTATTACAAAGTTTGTCACGCTTTGTATGAAAAATACTACAAGAATACGGTTGAATTATATTCCATGACCTTTTTATATTATTCAGTAAACCCTTCCCTTAAACACGTGAAAGCAGTCGTACCTTGGCCGGGATTCGAACACGTAATGTTTCAGTCAAGGTTATTGACAATCGTTATCTTAAAATTACACGATATTACAGAGCAATCCATGATAGCACAGTGCACAGTGGCGGAGTATATAAAGCAATAACTTTTTATTTAACTAGGCTTACTTCCTTTTCCATGTTGTAGTAACAAACTTTAATAACAATGTAAATGTTTATTTGTTGCTGCGAGAAGTTATCAGGTGTGTAAGCGTGTTCTACTGTAACTTTAACAGACTGTATCCTAGTACCGTAGCCCTCTATGTGTACATAATTCATATAAACAATACAACCTCTCATTTCATCCCCATTACTTAAAATTAATCCTCTTTTAATGCAACCGTTAATTTCACTTCGCATCAACGAAGAAAATATAGCAATACAGTAACAGAAAAATTGTCATAATGTTATATACAGCGCTCATGTTTCGAAATCCGTTTTAAAACGACCTGTGTGTTTAAATGTTGCAGGTAATTTTAGCAGTTTTTTTCCCCCTGTTACCTGTACATAAAATACACAAGTCAAGGAATGCCTTTCGACTAACATTTACCGTTATGTTTTGTTACGTAGACGTGTACGAAATTGTTACTGATGGCGAGGGGTATGGGGCTTACAGCATTTTTACCACCTGGGTTTTAGCTGCCGATACTGTGTTTCGGGAGTCACTAAACATTTTTTTCTGCCTTTTTATTACGAGCACCAAGGTCGCTATCTCTTCTTCTCTTTCTGTTCCAACTTGTTAGGCGGCAATAAAACTTCGGCGGTCGGTTTCCTGAAATTAGTGTCTAGTGCCATAAACTTTTTGTTGTGTAGGTTATTGTCCTCCTGCATGTGACATTTACAATTCACAAAAAGCAGAAAAAATACTTATATGGCATATTGAGTTAATGTTTGCGTGGTTCACTTTCACATTACCAACCAGCTTAATAATAATCTATAAATGTATACAGGTTGAACCGTAAGTGACGTCATTAATTTCAGGGAGTTATTCTTTGACATATTTCAATACAAATTTTCTCGTTTTTGACTCCTTTTCGAGATAAAAATTGTTGTATATGAAACATTTCATAGCGTCTTTTGGGAAATCCATTGATTTAATTCTCAATATGCTCACTCAAGAACGAAGTGAAATAGAGAGAGGAGTACGACAAGGATGTCCTTTATAACCTACTCTGCTCAATAGCTTACTTACTTACTTACTTACAAATGGCTTTTAAGGAACCCGAAGGTTCATTGCCGCCCTCACATAAGCCCGCCATCGGTCCTTATCCTGTGCAAGATTAATCCAGTCTCTATCATCATACCCCACCTCCCTCAAATCCATTTTAATATTATCCTCCCATCTACGTCTCGGCCTCCCTAAAGGTCTTTTTCCCTCCGGTCTCCCAACTAACACTCTATATGCATTTCTGGATTCGCCCATACGTGCTACATGCCCTGCCCATCTCAAACGTCTGGATTTAATGTTCCTAATTATGTCAGGTGAAGAATACAATGCGTGCAGCTCTGTGTTGTGTAACTTTTTCCATTCTCCTGTAACTTCATCCCGCTTAGCCCCAAATATTTTCCTAAGCACCTTATTCTCAAACACCCTTAACCTATGTTCCTCTCTCAGAGTGAGAGTCCAAGTTTCACAACCATACAGAAGAACCGGTAATATAACTGTTTTATAAATTCTAACTTTCAGATTTTTGGACAGCAGACTGGATGATAAGAGCTTCTCAACCGAATAATAACACGCATTTCCCATATTTATTCTGCGTTTAGCTCAATAGCTACTTGGAGAATTTATTGAAGAACTGTTTTCGGAACATAGGAGGAGTGATAGTAGGAGGAAAAAGAATAAAGTGTGTAAGATTAGCTGATGATATGGCGTTGTTAAGCAGAAGAGATTATGCTCCTGGAGCTAAATGACAGCTGTGAGCAGAATGAAAAGAAGATTTATGCCAACAAGACGAAGATCATGATCATAGGAAGAAAAGTAAAGAAGGCAAACTTGCGAATTCTAAATGAGGCAGTAGAGCAAGTGGACAGCTTCAGATACTTGTGGTGTACTATAAACAGTAACATTAGTTGTTGTAAGGAAGACAAAAGGAGGATAGCAATGGCAAAGAAAGCTTTTAATAGAAAAAGGAACTAAGGAAGAGACTAGTGAAGTGAATTTTTTATACCCATTTTTTGTTCCGATAAGCTTGTTGATATATCAATGTTTTCCTAAAGTCCGTCAAAAACGTATCTTATATAATAGTGTGATATTTTTTATTTAATTCTACTTGATGAACGTTTTCTGTTTTTATAAAACATCTTCAGATCACATTAGCTCTATTGAACTGTTATACTGATGTGCAATAGGTTATATTAACCATATTATGTTAAAATATAAAATATAGGATGTAATAAGACGTTAATGAATGTACATATTTAAAATGTTAACACATTAAATTAAATTAGTCTAAAATGAAGGTTATTTTGCAGCTTATACAGACCTTTCAAATATAAACGGTTTTTTTCTTATGACCATTTTACAGGATAACTATCATGAAAACTGCATTTACGAATTAATTATTGGATTTCAACGATTCCGAAATTGTTCAAGACACATTGATTCTGACGAGTTTGGCAGAACTGTAAAATGAAATGAGAGCAGCAACAATTACACGTTGTCTAGCCACTACACGAACGGATAATAATAATAATAATAATAATAATAATAATAGTCCGAGGCACGACAGCCCATGAAAGACCATGACCGACCAGCCGTCTGCTTCTCACGTCCACATGACGAAGCAGAGGTGGACGATCATCCAACCAGAATGGAGATATCGTGTTGTTAGCACGTTGATCCCCCCAGCCATTATAGCTGGCTTTCGTAACCGGATTTCTCTACCTATCGTAGCTCCCTAAGTGCATCACGATGCTGAGTGGGCACCGGTCTCATACACTGGCCGAAATTTCATGAAAAAATATCTTCCTCCTTGAAGAACGGCCAATGCACAGTGAAAATGTGACCGCATGTTATGCTATTTCTTCTAGAGTCATCATCGTCATCAGGGTGCGAATTAATGGGGGATGGGGGGATTTCACCCCTGTTGGAAAGTTAGGAATTACACATCTTATCTTAAGCGTGCTAATGAATATAATTATTATTATTGTTATTATGGTCAAGATGCAAGACAAACAACTCAGTGCGACCAAGTGTTGAGGATAACAATAATTTTATGTATCTATGGTAGTCTCTATCTAGGATTCTATCCTCCCCTCATCAGAAATTTTAATTCTCACCCTGATCGTCATCGACCCTATATTTTTGAAGATCAAAATGAGAGATTGTAGTGAATGGTGAAAAATGTCGGCAAATATTACAGTATGGACATTATTCAGAGATGCACTAAACAAGGAAGGAATTTTGGTTTCAACAAGATGAAACTATGAACCATATTATCAGAGACACACTACGATTGTTAAATAAAAAAAAACTTAAATAGTATAGGAAATTGTATTATATTTACAGTATTTATCCAAATTCCATTACCCCAGTTTCTGTATACTACTTATACGCAATCATTTGCGATTTCCTCTAATCTCCTGTCACTTTTATTTAGGTGCCCAGATTTCCCATATCATTTTCATTGTATTTTTATAATTGTATCACTTTATATCATCTTCAGTGAATATGAATGGTGTACAAAAACAATTACTTGTCATCTACAACACTGTGAGCCTGACAAAGTCAGAAATGGAATTTAATTTGATCACAGAATATTTGTTGGTGCTACCATTGAAACTAATGTAAATCTTGTGGATGTTTCAACATAGTCTATACGATCTTGGCAAGCATTGAAGTTGCGCTAACAAATGGTGCAAACTGTAGTCGCGTACATTTCGAATTGATTATTAGTTATTAGACTATCGACATAGGTATAGTCAATTTCAAAAATATGTTAGTGGCTTTTGGCGCTTGAATGATTTATTGAGTGTGATTTTTTCCAACAGTAACAGGAGAGACTTCATTTAAAAATTGCTTTAATATTGTGGGGAGATATTATTTTAATACGTTTTAAGTTTATGCTGTATTAATGTGGCTCTTACAGGATTGTTTTTATTGTATTTCTGTTTATACAATCGAAAGCAGTTTATTAATGAAGGCGGATTTATACAGCGTTGAAAAACTAGTAAGCGCTTGGGGAGAACTGGATACAATATTAAATCAATTTTGTGTGATGTGATAATTTCATTTTATGACTTTACTGAATGAAATGCGGTACGCAGTGTTACAAAGCCTGTACAAACTATTAATATATGATACAGTTATTCTGTTATGATATACGTATTTCTGTTTCACTTTTGTGGTATTTCCGCTTTCGATGAAATAATTTCATGGCAATTTTTATTCATTATAATATTAAATATCATTTCGCTTTTCTATTTACAAAAGCAGACGGGTGCGCTTATGAATTGAGAGATCTGTTCTACACAGAAAAATTTCTCAACACCTTCATAAACTCATCACATTCATCACACCAATAAAGAATTTAAATTAACGCTTATTTTTATATAGGTCATATATAATATGCAGCATGATCAAATGAAGCCAATTTGCCCCGCTCTAAATGATCTCGTGATACGTGGCGCGATAATTTTCTTCAATAGTCGAGATAAGTTTGGTTCTAAACACAGAAAATATGTAGATTTCAAGCGCCTGTTAACATAAACAGTGTTACTGTAAATCAATTGAAAACTAGCTAGCGAACTGTGATTTAATTCTTAACAGTATAAGGCGCAGCATCTCCTAACATACAGTCCCGACTTGTCACTAAATTCAAACACATAGAAAAATGTATACGTATATTAACGCTAATAAATGAATGGGAAAGATTGAGCTTATAATTAATATCGGTTAAGGCATGAATTTCAAAATAAGAGTCACGCACATCCGTACTGAAAAGTAATTCATACCTGTGGTCGAAATGTAAGAATTTAAAATTGTTGATAATGCCTCTGACAGTGGCACATATATTTTGAATAGGAATTGTTATAATATCCTGGAGAGTGATTTGAATAATAGCTATAGGTGACAGTGGGTCTCTTTATTTAACTTATGTATTTACATGAATATAATATCGTGCGGATTAAATCCTATTTTTACCTTATATTCGTCATTGATTATACACATTGTTATTAAATTAATTATTTTATTTGGAATTTCAAATTCTTTTAACCTTGTCCGTAGATATCTCCAATTAATAATGTCGAACGTTTACTTGAAGTCAACAACTTTTGAAAATTGTTGTCAAAATTCATGTTTTTTTTCTTTGCTAATAATCTTATTATAAAGATATTGTCTGTTGTAAATCGATTTATTTTACATCCAGATTGAACATCTGCAAGGATTTCTTTCTAGCTAATATGGAAAAAGCCGTATCAGTAATGTATGCAAGGTGGAAGTAATATAACTATGAAGATTTTAACAGACTATTCCTTTGATAGGGTAAAACAAAAAAATTCTAATACGATATTAGTCCCAAGTAATTTTCCTCTAAATTTCAACATTGTTTTAGTTCATACGTTTCTAATATTCGTACGATTCTAATTTTCACTTTTATTAGGGTCTATTAGACGAACTGATATACATTTTTAAATATAATGGGCGGTTTTCTTGAAAATTAAATAAAAATATTAACACATCGCTATTTCCTGCCATTACGAATTCTGGCAACCCTACTGCGGTGACTAAGGGACGGTATGCTACTATTCAGACAGTTCTTATGTGTATTATTAAGTGAGCCGGCGATGCGCTGTTGCCAAGTTACACAGACTTTCAGCCTAATTTTCCAATTAACTGTGCATGTAATTACAAAACGCATAATAGGTTTAGTAGGTCTACATTGTCAAGTAATGATAACCCTCTATAATTAGACCAGATTGAAGGAGAGCTCCATTTTTCAACTAGAACAGATTATGACACCTTCCTATTCCGTTGGTTAATTAATTATTGTTATAATAAAATCGATAGGCCTAAACATAATATAACTTCATAAAATAAATTGGCTTCGATTTCTTTCTTAGCCTATACTTGAAAACGTGTTGCCAAGGGAAACAATATGAGACAATTGAAAACAAGTATTAGGCCTACTGCTACTACTTTTTACGTGTTTCTAGCTTAAGCAAATTAAACGAGTAGATGTATTATAAATGTTAAGCTGAGTTATTATGTTTTTGTTTTTAGATTAACCCCTTCAGGCATGATGTAGGCTACATTATTGTGTACATTGTTTCTTTTTTTCTTTTTTGGAATGTCTTCGATACTTTTAAATATTTTGAAAAATTCAGTGTGATAGAAATGGAGAATATTGTTTATGAAACATTTCTATACCTGAATTAAAAGTAAAATTTAAAATTTTGGGGCCCCAGGGGTCAAAATTGTCCCCAAATTTTTATTTTCCGTGAAGACTTGATTTGGGAATTTTGGATCCCCAGAATGATTATGTGACCAGTTTTTTTTTCAATTTTTTTTAAATATAAATTCAGATCTGAAGGGGTTAAATTAAAAGTAGGCCTATCTTGATTTATGAATAACTTTCTGTCTTCTGGATAATATTTTTGAATATTTTCTGTGTGAAAGTAATAGTAAATTTATTAAATTAATAAACGTGTTATACTGTAGAATCAACATTTAATTTAAATTTAAGTACATCTGAACATACTACAACTTAACATTCTGTACTCAGATTAATATGTTAAGATAGAAAAGCTTTATTAATCTCATTAATTCAAGAGAAGTTTGTAATTTTTTTTCATATGCAACGTGCTAGTTTGCCATGCAATTGAGATCCATTCTTACCTCTTATTTTCTGTTTAATTCGTACAATATTTAAATGTGACCCGTTGCGCGAAAAGGGACCTAAAGTCGTGGAAGGAAATTTTACAGGAGAACAAAATAACGAACTTGCGGTGTAAAAACTGCATTTCTAAGCTTTGACATCTTGCGCTACCTGTAGGCTTCCCCCCCCCATACATATTAAACTAGGACGCAGTTTTACACAGTGCTTCTTAAATATCTAAATCTTTCTTATAGTTGCTAAGAAAGCAAATGAAAACTTTAATTGTATTTTTCTCGAAAAGTACATAATGTAATATCAACATTCAATAAGTAATATATTAAAAACTATAGCACCTAGAACCATGAATTAAAAAAAAAAGCTCAGTATTTCATCCTCTTTTTGAAACCACAAAAAGACAAAAAAAAAAAGAAAGAAAAATCCGACTTTAGGTCCCATTTCCTGTAACTAGTCACAAATTGTATTCATAATAGTTATACCAATTATTAATAATTCTTGATTATATTGGTGAAATCATTTAATTATACCTGTTGTTGTTACTATTGCTCCAATAGTTCCTTTCTTTGTAATTCATCATTAAAACCGATTAAGACTGAAGTTATGTTCAGACGACGGAGAACGTACAGTTACATATTTTCTGTAGCATTTATATGCTTCAATTTCTGGTCAGGAAAAATTTTTATTTCAACATCTGACTTTTAACTTTTTCCTTTGTTTTCTTTTTTTTTTTTTTTTAATTTCTTTCTTTTCCCTACATTAGTACTGTAATTAAATTTAAAACAAACTTCAAGACATAAAGCAGCTGCAAGAATCAGATTATTCTTCCATCTGTATCGTGACTTTTTTTTTCTTTTCCTTCCTCACCCATTTCTCTTTTTTCGTCATGCGTTTCAACTGTGTATACAAGGCTGTTGACTTTTTCTCCTGCCCTCTCCTTCTCATTACCCACCATTCCATTTTCAAACACACACTCACAAAAAAAAAAAAAACCTCACCAGTAACATCCCTGTCTCCCAGTCTCTCTCTCGCTCTCTCCAGTATCCCCTCCTCTTACTACCAGCCCTATGATCCTTCGTCCGCCATTATTACGAAACCACCTTTCATAGACCCCCCTTACCTATACATAGGAGGGAGGGGAGGGAAGAGCTCCCCTATTTTTTCATAATAATACCACTAGCACATATATTTATTTTGCCCTTGGTTCTAGCAAGGTCTGTAAACCTCGTGACCCCTGTGGCAAAGTTTCTCGCTTGTGTTAGTTGCTAGAAGAGGCTTGGACTAGCTTGCAACAATTGCCAACAGCGATGGCTAATATGGTCTTTACGTTATTATGTTTTAAGTTTTAAGTGCTTATTTTTCACGGTACATAGTCGACTACATTAGCTGATGAAGGTTGTTTAGCATTCCTTACGTGATTTCATATTATATATCTTATAAAAAGTGATTTTTGTGGCGTGTGTGGTGAATAGTGGAGTGTATTTATGTGTGAAATGTTGCTAAAATCTACTGCTACACGAAGTAACGCTTATCTCGAAAGAGTTTGATGTTAGTGGATTTGTTTATCCATTAAATATTGTTGGTATCTTTTCATAATGTTTAACTCATAACTGCTATTACATTTTCACCAACTGATAATCGTGATTTTCTCCATGTCTGTGGCTACAAATTCTGATTTACCGCAGAACAAGTGATATATTTCCGTTTTCTTTTTCGGTAGTGGATGTATGTTTTCTCTGTGGCTTGTACGATGCTCACCACATGACAAACAAGCACAACTGTTGTGATATTTTTGTGTCCGTGCTTAGGACACTTTCAGATGAAAGATGATTTTAGATTTACTGTGCTAATAATAAGCTAGATTGTATCAGTAGATTATTTTCCACTTGTTTGCTGATTCTATGAAACCAGTTGTTATCTAAAGTTTCTGCTCTATTAAGCGGTTCATGTTTCACAAAATATACTTTGCATTTTATTTCATTTTCAATCGATTTCGGGAAGTAAAGTAAATGTCGCTGAACTAAAAGTGTTATTGAAGTGGAAGATTTATTTCTGTGAAGAGAACAATAATTACATGGATTATAATTTTATTATGGTTATTACTACTACTACTACAATAATAATAATAATAATAATAATAATAATAATAATAATAATAATAATACTAATAATAATAATAATAATAATAATAATAATAATAATAATATAATAATAATAATAATAATGCTTTTGAGAGAGGAACAGAGATTAAGGGTGATTGAGAATAAGGTTCTTAGAAAAATATTTGGGGCTAAGAGGGATGAAGTTACAGGAGAATGGAGAAAGTTACACAACACAGAACTGCACGTATTGTATACTTCACCTAACATAATTAGGAACATAAAATCCAGACGTTTGAGATGGGCAGGACATGTAGCACGTATGGGCGAATCCAGAAACGCATATAGAGTGTTAGTTGGGAGGCCGGAGGGAAAAAGACCTTTGGGAAGGCCGAGACGTAGATGGGAAGATAATATTAAAATGGATTTGAAGGAGGTGGGATATGATGGTATAAACTGGATTAATCTTGCTCAGGATAGGGACCAATGGCGGGCTTATGTGAGGGTGGCAATGAACCTCCGGGTTCCTTAAAAGCCAGTAAGTAAGTAAGTATAGTAATGCTTATTATTAAAATAATATAGTGGTATTAACAATAGCAGTCTTAACATAGTAGTGGTAATAATGTTGATATTGTAACGACAAAGTTAAGTGTCCTACTATTGGGTAAAAATTAATGCAATTTAATACATATTATTATTATTAAATTTCAGCTGTTTTATCAACTTCTGTTGATTTTTTTTAATATTAAGGCAATTTCATTTACAGCTAGAGTAATAATAATAATAATAATAATAATAATAATAATAATAATAATAATAATAATAATATGTTTTTATTTATTTATTTACATATTTAACCAACACCGATTATCCAATACTAGGCCTATATTAGCACAAAAAAGAGTTTAATAATACAAATATGTTTTACTTTCGGAAATTTTACGTCTTCACTTGGGTGATACAATATGCCAGGCCTGGGCGCTAAAGCCTCGATTGAGTCATTGCACACCACCCGTTAACTCCTCACTCATCTTCTCCGGCTGAGACAGTAATGTTTTTGGTGCGGTACGAGCAGACAGGAAGGTCAGTGACGGATTTTATCAGGCGGGCATCTTAGTTTTACGAACTTCCGGGTCTCGCTGGTCACCTAAAATCCACCACTGATGCACAGAGCCTTACTGTGAGTTTGTTTATAAGGCGGTGTCAGTGAAAAGGACATTAGCGGAGATTTCTCCTTCCCTTATTATGGCCAGTGCTGCAATATGCTGACTGTGGGCACTGTGGCATCAGTATTTGTTCTTTTGCGTTGAATAGGGGTGGAAGCACGTAAAATAATTACATGCATGATCAGGAGTCAAGACTGATGCAACCATAAGCAGAATTCTTGTAAGTAGCAATCGAATTGCGTAAGGAATCTGTAGAAGGTTCTAGAATATAGACTGCGACTGCACCGTGAAATGCCAGTTCATAAGCAGAAAAGTGTAAATAATGCAACAAAAAGTAGGCCTAGAACATTTTCTAAAAAGTGACCAATGGACAATAGAAGACCGTAAAAAAATGTAAAATTAAAGTAGGCTATATTAATTCGTGTTGAAGTGAAACGAGTTTGTATTGCATCTTGTTTTGTTTGTAATGTATCAGAAAAGAGAAGATATTTCATCATCTTCCGAGCCGTAATAATAAGCGATTATCCAAAACACTTAATCGTACATATTATCATTGTTTCTACTTATAATTATACAAATTACTTGAGGAGTAGCGCCGTTCTAATTCTGTTTTGCTCACGTACACATAAATGGTATAGGAGTTGACCTCATAAATTTTCACGAATATGCTTAGCGCAATTCTACGATAAAGGGGAGCATAATATGTCATCATTATAGTTTTTGTGTAGGAAACGAGATATAATATGAAGATAAAGGTGGGAGGAAAGGAATGTCAATTTTTTTTTTAATGTTTCATAAATAGAAGTACTAATGCCTTCTGAAATCTGATGCATTCTGCTCTTCACGGTTACAGTTTAATTGAAAAAATTGTATTTTGTATTACCGACCATAGTGGAAGTTTTCAGTCATTAATTATGTTAGGTTCGAACTCTGTCAAGGGTAATGGGCCTAGTGTTCCGTAAGGTTTAGAGTTGTGCTTACAGTATTCCAAATTCAGTGAATCTTGCCGCAAGCCTATTCATTGTTTAAGATTATTTCTTTCCCAGGAGAAAGAAATTAAAAAAAAACAGCAGAGAGTAAGAATGGGAATCGTGAAGAAAGGAAAACCGAAGGAAATGAAGGAGAAAGTATAGCTGATGATATAGGATAGAAAAGAAATTGATACAGAAAAATAACGAAGCGATATAGAAATAAAAAGAAAAGCTTAAATGGAGATAGAAGAAGAGAAATATTGATATAAGAAATAAATAAAGAAATAGATGAGTAAAGAAAGTAGGGTTGAGGTGGAAAGAGTGGAAGTATAAGCGAAAGAGGAAAAAAATTAAATAAGGAGCATGCAGAAAGAGAGTGGGAAGATAAATATATAAAACAGAATTTTGTTCTAGAAGGAATAAAGAAGAAGGTTAGAAATAAGAAAAATATAGATAACGGACAAAAAATTAAATTGATAGAGATAAAAGAGGAGCGAAGAAAGAATAAAAGAGAAAGAAAATGTATACATTATAAGAAATGAGAGTCAAGGAAATAGGTAGAAAGTTTCAGAGATAGAGACAGCGGTGTTCAGAGTTTAGACTCAATTATAAAGTGTAGAAATGGTAGTAAAGCATATAGGATAAAGTTGCCTAATTCCGTGATACGTTTTTTTTTTTTTTCACTGAATGTCACAGAATTGGGTATCTTGCTAAGAAGTTCACCGATGGCTCAAAAGTGGGCGAAAGATGCAATCTTTCGAGAAAGTTGTCTGGCGCTATGGTCGAACGGCAAAGCTTTGACTGACATTCAATTAAAAAAAAAAGTATCACGGTATTAGCCATATCACGGAAATAGGCAACTTTACTCTATTTAACACAGATACACGATTCACCATTAACAGATTGTCTAGAAAGTCGTCTTTTCACACGAAGATCCGGGTTCATAATCTTCGCTGAATTTGTTAATAAAAAGAAAGACTGTCAGGAATATTTATTGTATTACTCCTGTTCTCCCTGGCATAATTGTACCAATTTTCCATCACAACTATCATTAATATCATAACCATCAGTACAACCATAATGACCATCTTTTCCTCACCGTCACAATGATTTATTATAAGCTTCCATTCATAGGAATTGAAGCACGCGTATTAAGTCTGTGTTTTTTAATCTGAAATAAGAGTGGAACATCCACACATCATCAAATTTGACCTATGTAGTGTAAGTTCGTATTACGTTGGTAAACACTCGATGAATTAATACGTCAGCCTCAATGGTGATGTGTATATCAGGCTTGGGATATAAGTTAGTGCCAGAAACTTGAATGCTGGACGCATGAATTGAACCGCTTAGCAGTAAACATATCCAACAGTTGGTAAACTTTTATGATCCGGATGTCACGCAATGCGAGGAACTGAGCGTTGCTATGTAAATGTAGCCTAATAGTAATCGACATGTCCGCAGTTTTGGCCAGTATCATGACTTCTAGCTTACAGTATGTCGTCTTCTCCTAACCGCCTTGCTGTATTGTTTTAAGTTAACATTAGGCCTATTTGTCACACAGTTTTATAGTTTGTATTTGTTTACTTATTGTAGACAAATAATAATAATAATAATAATAATAATAATACATTATATATTATTATTACTATTATTATTTTTGTTTAGTCAACTATCCGAAGACAGATCTGAACCTCACAAGTGATACCAAGAAGGCACCACTTATGAGCCAACTAGGCCAGGAGATAATGGGGTGTCGGTCTGGTTGCCATAGTCGATATAGCGTTGGCCTGAGGTTGCGGGTTCGATCCCGGGCCAGGTCGATGGCATTTAAGTGTGTTTAAATGCGACAGGCTCATGTCAGTAGATTTAATGATATGTAAAAGAACTCCTGCGGGACAAAATTCCGGCACACCGGCGACGCTGATATAACCTCGGCAGTTGCGAGCGTCGTTAAATAAGATATGTATGTATTTATTTATTCACACTGCAAATGGGTATATACCCGGTGGCAGTGGTAACTAATTACACTCAATAATGGCAACTAATAATAAACACAACTGATAAACAATAATTAATAATAATAATAATAATAATAATAATAATGATAGTAATAATAATAATAAAATAATAATAACAAGGAGCATCCTAAATTAAATGAAGCATGGTCACTTAATAGTACATTATGCAACGAGCCTATAATGAAGGTAATTAAGAAGTGAGTATGGATATTTATGAAACGAGCGCAAGCCAGTTTCATAATTTTCATACGAGCTTCTTAATTACCATTATAGGCGAGTTTCATACGACTTTTTATGCTCGACCATATTTCTAACTTGATATTATTAATTTTATTGTATCTGACCTGGAGCAATGTCCCGTATGTTGTGAGATGTTCGCAGACGCGAAAGTATTGATTTTTTTTCCGAGGAACAGATGTGCACATTGACCTTGCTAGGCCATAAGAACCTACAGAGATAACATTGAAATAAAATTAGACATTGAAAAACGAGATGACAAATTGAATTTATTTGAATATTATTTACAATTAACGCTAATTATTAGAGTAACAGAACATAACCTTCTGCGACAGTATTGGATTTCCAGCCTCCGTGACTTTTCGCTAATTCTCTTTCGATTGCATATCCGAGAATAATCGATACTTGCGGTTTTATAACGGTAGAAAGCTGACCTGTCATTGGCTGAACAGTTGTAACCTGAGTCATCATTGGCTGAAAGACCTGACCTTTAATGAGTAGGTAGACTTTAATGACATGCATTAAAGGTCTTCTACCAGGTGTAGAATTACTACATTTCGGCATGGTCGAGCATAAAATAACATTTAAAGTAAATCTAATTTGTATCTTAACCCTAAGTTCGAACTAAGACCACGAGTGTGACAGGTTCATACCTACACAAGTACCTTTCGGCACTACACTTATTTCGCTGTCCACTCACTCACTGCACTGATTTTACCTGATTTCATTAACATTTCTAACCATTTCACTGTTCAAATACTTTGCACAGCCACTTCACTGACACCAACACACTTCACTTACACAATAGGCTTCATTGACACTACACACTTCACTGACACAACACACTTCCTCACTGATAGAACACTTCAAATAACAAGATATCAATTACACCATTTAAATAGTTACTACCGTGTATTAGTAAAGTCCTTAAGCCTATTTTTAAATACATTTTTGGTTATTGGTAAAGCCTTTAGTAAGTCTGCAATTAAAGTCCCTGATAGTACGATTGAGAAAAGAAAACTTTCCAGTGTCCGTCCTTTGTCTTCTTTCCCTCAATTTATATGAGTGGTCGTTCCTTGAAGAGCAATTTGACGGCTGCAACCTATTTTTTATTTCTCTCCAGGCAGGCTCACCTCTGTATGTTTTAAACATTGCTCATAATCGGATTCGCGTTCTCCGGTCCGTAAGTGTGTCCCATTTTAATGGTGGATTATTACGTCAACACTTGAGAACCCGTTTTTTTAATCTTTTCCAGTGTCTTTATATGTTCTAATCTGTAAGAATCCCAACATGCAGCACCATATTCCATTACTGGACGAACTAGTGATTTATATGCAATCTCTTTGGATTTATATGATATTTAACATTTTATAATGGGGTAGGGCGGCCAGTTCCTTTCCCCCTCCATTGCATACATCGCCGACTAGCTACATATCACACTAGTCGGACTACAGATGCAAACAAACAATATTGATCTTCTTCTGACATATATCATATACTGTATTATTATTATTATTATTATTATTATTATTATTATTATTATTATTATTATCATCATCATCATCTTCATTTTTAGGAACACCGTATGTGAATAACTATAAAGATCCAACAAGTAAAGAAATGAATATGTTAAAATTATTGTTGTATCTAGGCTGTATTCAATTAAAAAAAAAGCAGAATAGAGCACTTGCGAAGAATGAATTATGTGACATAGGCTATATATTCCTAGAAATAAGGCAATACTGGCCAGAAAAAGGAGGAAAGTGAGAAATATATTTTGAACAAAAAAGAGATGTTCAAGTGAGAATAATGGAAATGAGCAAATAACATCCTGCAGAATTTGACACATGGCTTCCGAATTACGAGCGTTGAGTTAACTTTGGTTCTATATGACCCACATAAGACGAACTGGAAAAATATCTTGCTGATTGCGGTTTCGATGCATAAATTTTCTCAAGTTTTCGGAGTTACTCAATATATCTCTTGTGAAAATGATTGACTTAAATTTTATTACCATCTTCTTATAATTTGTTATTATTATTGGTAGATTTTAGAATTCCCCCACCCGCACGATTATATTTGTATAAGAATCGGAAGTCTTTCAGAAGTAATATAATCACAAATTGATATGGGAAGACGAATAAAATCACAAAGTGAAGGTACTTGAAGCGATTCTTAGTTTACTTTTTGGCCCTTTGAAGTTACTGGTAGCTGGTTTCTTCTACGGTTCTAGCCTTAACATAGCTACTCACTGTGCGAGAGAAGGTTGTTGTTTTCTACTGAAAACACGACTATTAATTCAAACACGTTTCCACAGTAACCATAATAAAAATAAATATCGTTCGATGGATCACTATGAATAATGACCTAAGTGCTCACAAGGCTCACTACATGCAATGTTTCTGTAATAGTCTATGCTACAAGGTGATTAATAACTTGAGACAATTATTGCCGTAATTGTACAGCTTAGGACAGCGGTAACCCCTATAATTTTAATTTTAATTGACGGCAATTGTAATAGATTATGTTTGTGTAATAAAATTGAACATATTAATATAATGAATTATTTAGTAAGCGCATAGGCCTATTTATCTACATAAACAAATGTCTGTAAATCTAATAGTATTTCATGAAAAAAAAACACAAGAATTGTTCAATTATCTTTAAGAAAAAAAAATGTTTTTTTTTTTTTTTTTTTATAATTCCACATATCGTGTTAAAATTCAGATAACAGATACAAATTAAATTTTATACAATAGCCATTCCTATAGCTTTCCTCTATTACTTAAAATCTAGGTTATAAATAGACAGAAAACTACATATACATAATACTGGAAATGAAACTTTTACGAAAATTAACCGGCTTGAGACTTAAAAAATGTAATTGAAATATTACAATTGGTTAATTTACTAGAGCCCAAACATACTAGGGACTTGTAATGGTCATGTGGTGGTGAATAAAACTTTATTTTCAGTAGAATTTTCGTAAAATTTTAGTGAAACATAATTTGTGTAAGTATTCCATGAAAATTGTACATTCTGTGAGATCATTGACTTGATGTATGATATTTTGGAAGTACCACATATTCACTTTAAAAAAATCCCGCTCCGAAATATCGGATCTTTTCCCTTTACCACCACATCAAATTCTAGAAAGATTTAGTGTCATTTCCTCAAAAGCTCTGTTTTTATTATAGTCTAGCATTATATAAACTTCAAGTTTTATTTTTGTATCAGTATAATTCTTTTAATTACTTTATTGCCCAGTAAATCTTTTGTGCTTATGCTCAGTTAAGTTATAGGCCTACTACTGAAACAAATATTTTTAAATCTATTCGATTGTAGTACAATTTCGATAAAAATGTCATCGTTAAAATTCTCATTGCCAGAATTAGCACTCTAGTTTAAATTCTAGATTGTTAGAAAGTGCTGTGAAATAAAGATCTTGCATCAACCAAATATATAGGGTGGTAACCTCTGCACCGAAATGAAACAGGTAATAGATCATGTGGAGAGATTTAAAAATCTAAATAAGTTTTTGTCTAACATTCGCCGTTTTACTGGAAATCGTTATGTTTCTATGAAGCATTTGGCAACATCACGGCTACTGCAATAACTCTAAACAAGCGCGGCCTGCACTTCTTACCTTCCCCTCCCCTTTTGCTGTACTCTATAACACACGACGTGCGCTGCGTTGCAAGATTTATTTCAACGATTTTCGCTATTATCCAGTTTAAATTCATGGCTAAACGGTTTAATTTGCAAAAAAAGATTCAAGACATTAACCGTTCAGATTATTTTAACCTATCTGCTTATGTAGCAGTGAACCATATCTCTCGGGCCATTACCACAATAGAGCGCTACAAACATTGGACATTCTGCTTAACGGTGCTTTATCGATGGAAAAGTTTAATAAAAGATTTGTTATATTTAACATGTAGAATCACCTCTTAAATTTTGATGCAGAGGCTACCATCCACCCTGTATTTGGACCTTAATCATCAAGAGTATGTAATAGCAAGTCCGAGGTTTCTCCCAACCGTATGGCGAATGTTAGATAATTACATGGCGAATTTTCAACCTAATCTTACCAATAGTACAATCTCGTAATCACAAATTCTATCGACGCTAAATAACTTAGCAGTTAATATAAGTCTGTTAACAGTCGATTACAAAGATAAAAATCAAGGAATTATTAAATGCTATTTAAAAATTGATTTTACATTAAAATTCTTAAAATATTGAAGCCTTTATTGTTGTATACATGAATGTGTTAAAACAAGTGTTTCTCAAACTTCTTAGCTGCGCGAAACTCCAAAACGTAAAAATAAAAATATAAATATAAATAAATAAATAAATCGCGACCGCTCAAAAAAAAAAATAAAAAAAAAAATAAATAATAATAATAATAATAATAATAATAATAATAATAATAATAATAATAATAATAATAATTCATCTGTTTAATAGGAACGTATTTGAATCGACTTGTTTGTACCCGTCGTTGTGTGGGAGTTTCGGCTTAACTGCATAAGCCGCGCATGGATTTCTTGACGTGTTTAAACGTGAACACTTTCTGTTTACCACTGCCTGTTATAAAAGAAGCGGAACGGGAGTCATTGAAAACTAAACACGAGAATCGTCTACTAGGATCTATCGTTTGAAAATAATTTTTTTGTGTGTTTCTAATATGTGCCCACATTTGGATAAACTTTAAAATGAAAACAAATGAAGCAAGTACAGTAAAATATATTTTGAACTCTAGTTTTCAATAAATGTGTGCCTAATGGATGTGTTTTTAATGAGTTAAGCTTTTTTTTTTTTTTTTTTTTTTTTCAGAAAATGTCACGACCAAAGTTATAGAAACGCTCTGTCAAAAAAAAAACAATTATCATCTGCTAAGAATATTCCATCATTTTCATTATTAAAATAGGAAGCGTAGAATATTAATGTGTGTCCATAAACTAAAATAAACTGTTAAAAAGCAATAATAAATAATACATAGAAAAACGATAAGTTCTTACGTGTACTGATATAAGTAGAAAATAAGTGACACATTTAATTGAAGGATTCAGAACCATAGTGGACCAAGCGCCATTTACATGAAGTTATTACCATAATTCAATGGAAACATATAGCAAGTAATCAGTCTAAAGTATACATATACATGTTAAAACTCAATTATATGTCAATGGTATGGTATTCACTTAACTTTAACCCTTGCTTTCTCCGTTTTTAATAAATGGCGCTTGGCCCACTATGACTCTGAAACCTTCAATTGATATAATTCTGATTATACAAACTTACAAAAAACCTTTCACTGTAAATGAATTTCTTACCTAATAAAGATTTAGTCTCTATTCAAATAATCGTTAGTTTTTCGCTAAATTAATAATGACTGGCATTTGAAATATTTTCTCAAAATACAAATATTAAAATTTTAGTATGTCTAGCCTATGTATATTGAGATGATGTGAAGTAGGAAAGTTACTTATCTATGAATTTTGGTATCTTGGGGATTGAGCATTGTGGCATGTGCATTTTGAAACAATATGTGAACAACTAACAGCCAGTATCCGTTCACCTATTAATCTTTTCTCCCTTCACTCGTAACACATATTTCCTATCCACAAGTCGTTTATCACATCAAGAAGAATTGTGACATGTAAGGACGGAGCCACGCCGGTAACGAAACAAGAGGTGCGTTGTGTTTCTTTATTTATTTTCATTCTCTCTCTTTTTCGTTTTTAAAAACCTTTCTCACTCTTTCTCAGATAGTTCTAATCTCTCTTGAAAACGTTCCATCCTTGTCTATAACTGCAGCAGCATCAAACGAAATAATATATTACATATCATATTTTTTAAAAGGCTCCACCCATCATGAGGTGAGTGCTAAATCTTCCTTTTTTTTTCTCCCTCTCTCTCTTTCTCCCCCGGACGCAAGCAATGAGTGATATATACTTTGGTACATTATACAATAGCATACGGTATAGTAACAAAACCTAGCGTATGATCATTCTAAACGTTCCATTCTTTAACGCATCTTTTAAAAATAACCGCCATGTTTCATAGGCGTAACCATTTTGTTTGCTAATGTGTTAATGTGATGACCGTATCATGGCTTGGATCTTAGACTTCACCAACAGAGCGTTATAATAACGAAGTCTAATAACATAGAAGAGAATTAATTGTACTTAGTAATTAATTATTTTAATTTAATGTATACTTCGTCATGTGTGTGTCAAAAGTTCTGAAAACTCGATCGCAGTTACATGTAGGCCTACATATTGGACTTTCTTCTAATTTTCCAAGAGAAGTTGCTCATCTTATCCTCTTCGATCAAGTGTAGCCTATAGTAAAGAAATTAGGGACAGATTAAAAATATTTAACAAATTAAAAATAGTATAAACAGAAGTAAATGGAGCGATTATATATCACGTAAGTTAGACTATGAATAGTAGGTGAGTATACTGAGTCCTTCTAGGCTACCTCCAATGGGAAGCAGTTAACAAAATTATAAATTACAGTCATAGAAAATCGGAACACTTTAAACTACACACCACAGGGATTTAGAGATGTTGGCCGTCCTAAAACCAGATGGAGGGATTCTCTCTGTGCCGGAACAGGCCTCTAAGGCTAACGTGATGATGATGATGATGATAATGATGGTGATGATTATGATGATGATGTGTGGTTTTCTTCTACCGGACATTAAACGAGTAATGAATGAATGAATGAAACAAGAGGGAATTGGGAGGAGAAATAATTAAAAGGTATTCCGGGCTTTGAGGAAAATCGAAGGGTTCAGAACCATAGTAGCCAAGCCCCATTTACTAAAACCGTAGAAAAGAAGGGTTAAAATGAAGTTATTACCATAATTCAATGGAAACATATAGCAAGTAATATAAAGTATACACATTCAAACTAGATGATATGTCAATCTTCATTAAACTATGGTATTCATTTAACTTTAACGCTTTCTCAATTTTTAATAAATGGCGCTTGGCCTACTATGGCTCTGAACCCTTCAATTCTATGTGAGCTCCAAGCCTGTTGGCCACTTGTCCCACTCCCTTTTTCACCGTTCCTTTGAAAAAAATTAAGAGGATTTTGAAGGAGAAAAGCCGAAAATGATTGTAATGCAAGAGTTATCACATTGTGATGGGAAAACGTCAAATGAAATGAATCAAATAGGAGGTGGACGCATAATGAATGAATTTAATAGCAATCACAGTATTTACTTTCATGTCTCCGTGTTAATAGTTTTCAAGACCGTTGCACTCATTTAGTCAGGAATCCAGCTTCGAAGCCGTTGGCCCCGATTATCTGTCTCGAAGCACATCAACTAGAGAATGGAGCTAGACGTAGGCCTACGATTTTAAAACCAACCCGAGGCACGAAGTTCATTTTACACTTCTGTTCCATGGTATAAAGTGTGTCGTGAGAGTAAACTTTTCGTGTCAAAATGTTACAAATTTATTGTTTTGTTTGTTGGTAGGCCTTGTAAGTTAAACTTACAACACACGTGCGGTAAAGAAATAAATCAAAACTTTTTTTATGTACATAAAAGTAACGAACTATCTGTGTCGCGCACCACTGTGTGCTATGAGGAAATAACTGAATGTCTTATTATACCTGTACGCTTTCTAAATTAATTTCTCAAGTGGAGATTTGTAAGAAAACAGGAATTAATGTAGATAAGACGTAAGCGTGAAAACCATTTGTGACGACTTCCAGCGCCACTCGAGGGGTCGTCCAAACATCCATGGAGTAAAATACGTATTCAAGCATTAACCTATACCGGTATGCAATTTTTTTACAATTAGTGAGTCTTCCCGCGCCGTGGCGTCGTGGTCTACGGCATCCTGTCTAGGACTCGAGTTACGGAATGCGCGCTGGTTCGAGTCCTCATGGGGGAAACATTTTCTCATGAAATTTTGGCCAGTATGTGGGACCGGTGCCCACCCAGCATCGTGATGCACTTGGGGAGCTACGATAGGTAGCGAAATCCGGTTGCGCAAACCAGCTAATCACACGATATCTCCATTCTGGTTTGATGATCGTCCGCCTCTTCTTCGGCATGTGGGCGTGAGGCCAGCAGCCGGCTGGTCGGTCTAGGCCCTTCACGGGCTGTAGCGCCACGGATTATTATTATCATTATTATTATTATTATTATTATTATTATTATTATTATTATTAGTGTGTCACCTACAAACATTTTGTATATGCTATTTATATATATTTATGTATGATTAATATATCATTTACCTATTCCTTTGAAGACAAAACTAAACTTTCTATAATTTATTTTATTACAACATTGTCGAATAATAACAAATGAATAACACCTAACGACAAATGCTAATAATAACAAATGAATGACACCTATCGACAAATAACAAATGGCGGTCACACATAAAAATGTTAGCGTCCAGAAACAATTTAAATTAAAAATGATTAACAATTATTTATTTTTTTTATTAAGACCGGCTAAGAAATCGTCTTCTCTAATTTTTCCTCGATTCTTTCATAATGCACTTACCAAGTTTGTATCGCAATATAGGCTACTATTGCAGAATCATCTTCATATCCTTTATAAAAATTGAATATAAACTAATTTGTTTTGTTTTTATGGTATGCTAGAGGTCTAATCCATTAACATACAAGAGTGGCTGTACATCTATCATCGTGTTTCAGATAAGCAATCATCTTTAAAATACAGCAATGATATGTATTTGGTTAGCTGTAGCTGTATAAAATATTCAGATGAAATTGCTAAAAATTCAATTAAGTATAAGGGTGATAAATTGTTGAACGAGCACTTATTGAAAAGCTTCCCGGTAATATAAAGTATCTTCGACATCAGTTATGTGGGTGGCAGATTCTAATGCTCATGTAAGCTCGCAAAGAGAGGGAGCAGCAATATTTAGAGTAACAAGGGTAATAACTTATACCTCTGGTTTAAGACAGTTCTTGTACACATACTCACACCTATATAGCCAGCGTTGTAACGAGTTCGTGTCCGTACATACATTTAGGAAACGAGGGAGAGAAGTGTGTAATAGCTGTTTTACATATGAGGTACTACACACCCATCCGTATAATATGGAAAAGTTATAGATAACGGGCGTACAACTTGTAGGATAGCACTGGATTTACTAGAGTAGATGTCGAGGTAGGCAGATTCTCTTCTGCCCTGATAACGCTTCTGTTTTGCTTAGTATTTTTCTGACCGAAATGCCTGGAACGCTACACACAGTCGGTGCAGATTACTCAATTTATGCGTTTAGAACTGAAGAAGGCCTGCTACAGAGCTTCTTTTTAATTAATTCACTGGCTGTTTATACAATAGACCTAATTCATTATATTTAAGGGGTCTTGTACTTAAACTCACGGAAAAATCATTATACATTTGCTAATTTTAAACTGTAGATGCATAAAAACTTAGGTAGTCATAATTCGATATAATTAGTAGTCTTTCGTTTAGTGTTCTGCCCAAGGGCAGGTCTTTCACTGCAAATCCAGCTTTCTCCACTTAATAATAATAATAATAATAATAATAATAATAATAATAATAATAATCATCATCATCATCATCATCATTAACAGGGTTACAATGTAAACTACATCTTCCTGTATCCAAAATGTTTAAATTCTTATCTTCTTCCTCCGTTCTTCTCTTACCTCTCAATCCCTTTCTTCCAAGCCTCTCTCCTTCATTCCACTGGCGTCCATCCAGGTTTTCCTTGGTCTTCCCCTCTTTCCTCTTCCTGGCGGAATCCATTCGAAAATCTGTCTGGGCAATCTTGTTTCTGGCATTCTACGCACGTGGCCATACCATTCTAATTGCTTGTAGCTAACGAAATCTAACAATGTACTATTAACTCCCATTTCTTGTCTAATGGTTGTGTTTCGAATTTTTTCCAATTTAGAATGTCTAGTGGAACGTCTAAAACAATTCATTTCAGTGGAGAGGAGTTTCAATCTGAGATTCGTGTTTAAATGCCACGTTTCCGCCCCATATGTTATAGTACTCCTTATTATAGATTTATAGATTTGGAGTTTTGTTTCAGTTGTTATTGTCTTATCCCACCAAACCCCATTTAAAATTGCTATTGCCGATATACATTTCTGAATTCTATATTTTATGTCACTTTCCTGGCTGTATGTTAAGTTAATTTTGACCCCAAATACAAGTATTCACATTACTCACATCCTTTCATACATCCAATTCCATCTTCCAAAACCAAATCTTTCATTTCCTCCCCACAGGACATATATAGTGTTTTCTCTAAATTTATTTTTAAACCCCATTTATTATATTCTTCTATAAGTTTTCTGGTCATATAATAATACTTACTTAATTACTTACTTACTTACTTACTTACTTACTTACTTACTTACTTACTTACTTACTTACTTACTTACTTACTTACTTACTTACTTACTTACTGGCTTTTAAGAAACCCGGAGGTTCATTGCCGCCCTCACATAAGCCCACCATCGGTCCCTATCCTGAGCAAAATTAATCCATTCTCTATCATCATATCCCACCTCCCTCAAATCCATTTTAATATTATCTTCCCATCTACGTCTCGGCCTCCTTAAAGGTCTTTTTCCCTCCGGCCTCCCAACTAACACTCTATATGCTGTGGTCGTGCCAGAGAATCAGTCCCATTCCGAGGCTTATTTTAAGGATTCATAACAAGCTGTTTTTTACGGTGAAGGGTTGTTAGCCCTTCGCCCAATCCCCAAGCTGGAGGACCACCCCTCATCGGCTGTCCGCGACTGCTTATTCAATATATTCACAGCTACCCTCCATATCTGGAGGCCGTCTCCTCGATCCGCAACCTGAGGACGTGCCATGCCGTAATAATAATAATAATAATAATAATAATAATAATAATATGCCGGTAATAACCCTTGTCGGGTGTTAGGCTGCTCCAAGTCCATTCCTGTTCCATCCCTCACCGTTTTGACACAAACGTGATACGATTTGCGTAACATGGAGTTCCACCTAAAACAGAACAGAACTTCACATTCACAAGGGACTGACATCATTATATAAAAGGGTTTCGATCCACGCAACGTTAAACCTATGCCACTAAGATTTTGCGTAACAGTGCGTGGTGATGATGATGATGATGATGATGATGATGATGATGATGATGTTTCTTAGTCCTTCTGGTCGATTATCTTTAACACTTGTTAATGATGCAATAATCTGCTTTCTCACTGGGAATAAGGACTTCGCGAGAGCGTATTCAATTTGGAGAGTGTTTTCTAGAATGTGTGTGTTGGCGGGGTTAAGCGCGGACACAGGGATGATCTTGCTGAATCCAGCCAGGGGCGGGGGCGGCGGAGAGCGAGGTGGTTCCTGCTAACAACTCGACAGTGTTACTATATATGTTGTCGTTTCTTCGTCTTCGTTACTCTTATATACTTCTTCACCATTCTTTTTCAGTTTCTTCTCTTTTTCCTTCCTCTTTCTATTCCTTTTCTTTATTTTTTTCTCTACGGAAACCCTCCAGACAGCTGACTCCAACACAGAATCTTACTCTTTCGCACAAAAATATTGAACTGCTGTTTTTATATCTTTATTTAACAATAAAATTGTGTATGAAATATCGAATTATAATGAAAGATTTGTGTGTGCAATTTCAATGGAATGGGCAAGGTTAATTATTACAAACTAACAATTTAAGTAGGCTTAATAAAGTGAATTTGAATCTATATTCGCAGATTTTCATTACGAAGACTGGATTTAATCTACAGTATACTAAAAATTGACCGGGGATTCATAGGGTCCCTGTAATTGCGTGAATCCAAGGTTATGAAGTTTCACTTAAAAAAATACGCGTAAAATGCGTAACTTGTCATAAATGTAAAGCATGTAATAAATTCAAAACTTGCTCTAATGCCTTAAGGGATTAGGTACAGCTTACAGCGGTAAAATTTTTGGAAATATTCAACACTTTTTCCCTTTTTTGGAAATATTCAACATCTTGTATCTTGTACAATAATGAAAATTGGTATGTGTAAGACACTGTCCATCTGCTATATGAAAAAAAATTACGATTTAAAAAAATATTTATATATATATTTTTTTTCAAAATTCAAAATGGTGGTAGTTCACTGTGCAGTGATGAAATGTTTCCCTCGTATCTCATAAACTTGTTAACTTTTTCATGGTCTGTCTCTTTTATTTTATTGCTGAAACTCATGTTTACAATATCGTGGTCTTTCAACTGCATTCCTTAATAAATATATATTTTTTTTTATTTTGTGTTAGTAGAAAATAGGCTGATATTTGACCATTTTTAAAATGAATTTATTTATATATATATTTTTTTTTATTTTGTGTGAGTAGAAAATAGGCTGATATTTGACCATATTTAAAATGAATTTATTTTATATATATATATTTTTTTTTTTTTCAAAATTCAAAATGGTGGTAATTCACTGTACAGTGATGAAATGTTTCCCTCGTAACTCATAAACTTGTTAACTTTTTCATGGTCTCTCTCTTTTATTTTATTGCTGAAACTCATGTTTACAATATCGTGGTCTTTCAACTGCATTCCTTAATAACTATATATTTTTTTATTTTGTGTTAGTAGAAAATAGGCTGATATTTGACCATTTTTAAAATGAATTTATTTTTATAAAACAATCTATCAAAGGTAGAGAAGTGATTTTATATCACATTGTAGATATGACATGCTTAAATAGACACAAAAAATTTCATCACAGAAAGTTGGATAGATTTTGAGTTATGAGGGAAATGCTTCAACACTGCGCAGTGAACTGCCACTATTTTGAATTTTGAAAAATAAATGTAAATAATTTTTTTTAATTTATAAAAATATTGTTTTCATATAGCAGAAGGACAGTGTTTTACACATACTAAGTTTCGTTATCGTACAAGATACGGTAATGGAGGAAAAAAATGTTGAATATTTCCAAAATTTTACTGCTGTAAGCTGTACCTAACCCCTTAAATAAAGAAAGTGTTACGTTGTTACTTGAGTCCGCAGGCTACCAGCGTGCATTTCTTGCGATATTTCATCTTCATTTCATTTATTATATTCTTCGAAACGACACGCCGACACCAAACAGTTTCCTAATGTTGCTTAGCTACTCGCCGTGCCGATTCACTTTGCAGAGTTCACTAGTCATCAAAGGCTGCTGAAGGTTTTGTCACTGTATTTCCTTCCCATGGTTCCCACCGGCATATTTTGTTTTTATTTTTTTCCAAGCTCCGTAAATTATCATTGTGGTAAAGGATGGTTCTTTATGCGTAATTATGACTTTGTTTATTTTCCCTTATCCGCTGACCGAAGAAGTCGTCCTGTTCACAAAGTCCAATATTAAAAAAGAAAATACACAGTATGTTGTCTTGAGAACTCTATGTGGACACTTTTCCAGAGAAGACATATTTGAATTTTTCTGCATACTTCTGGATTGTTCGTGATCATATTGTGGTCTGATACTCTAGACCAGGGGTCGGTCGTCAGCACAGAGCACCCTGGGTCTATCGTCCCTTACTCGCGGAAAACGCAGTGCACCATGGTGCACTCGTAGCTGCTAGAGGGTATGCTCTCTATCTCTTCCTGCTGCACGAGGGTGCACACGGGACGGCACCGCTTACCCGTTGCACATTTCAGCTAGTGCTGACGACCACTGCTCTAGACCAGCGGTCGTCAGCACTCGCTGAAACGGGTAAAAGATAAGCGGTGCAACTTAATATGCTGCATCGTGCAGCAGAAAGAGCGAGAGAACATACCCGCCAGCAGCCACGGATGCACCATAGTGCAGTCTCTTATCCGCGGGTAAGAGACGCTAGCCCGAGAGTGCTCTGTGCTGATGACGCTACTCGAGACATTTTAAAACGATGGAATGTTATTATCAACTTTCGTTCATGGCATAGTTCCGAAGCGTTCAGTAAGAGTTTTGAAGTTAGTAATGAAAGACATGTACTCAGGAAGATTTTTGCATAGCAAGTATGATGAATTTTATTTTATTCCCATAAAACTTGAAATTAAAAACTGCGCAGAATGTACATTTTGTTGCTCGATAATTTAAATCACAGCAACAAAGAGTCCTCAAGCACATAGAAGAGTATCTAAATTATTCATTACATCCATGAAAATAATTTATTACGCCATGTAGAAAATCGTGTAGATATTAGTTTTTTTTTTCATTTAATTTACGTAAAATATATTTCATGTAAAATAGGCGGCTACCCCTGCATAAAACTTTATGCTCTCGGTTGTGTTTTGTTGAAATATTTAGATTTTTAACTAAATGGTTCTCATCTATAATGGTTGTGAACATGAGTTAGAGTGAAATAAATTGATGATAAAATGATGTAAGGATAACTGATATAATTTGTCTCGGACTTTTCGCCACGAAACTCACAAGATTTGCTTGGAATCGAACCCCGGCCTCTCTTGCTAGGAAGCCGTCAGCTGACTAAGCTAAACTGACCACGTTCCAACTTTTTCTCAATTTGCAAGATAGAGATATTTTAGAACGCTCTGCGTGTTCCGTAATCTGTAAATAAGACTTTTTAATCAATGTCTGCGAGTGCAAAATGCTACGTTTCAGTAGAAGTAAACATCGTTGTAATCTTTAAAAGGGACAATAAGAAAAGGAACGCGACCAATGTAAGATTAGCAGAAGTGAAACACGCAACCACAAACTGAAGAGAAGAGAGGAGAAAGAAAGCAAGAAATAGGCAATAAAAACACCAACACACAAGAGGTTAATTGAACAATTAGTAAGACGTGATTCATCACATTAACAAATGACACTGTACCACCCCTTCCGATTTAATTAAAATTTATAAGCCAATTTACATTTCAGATTCATTCCAAGTCTAATACTTTAAAAGTCTTGTGTAATTCGTATTCAGATTATTGATAGCATTAAAGGGAATTAGAATTATTCTTCCTGTTCAGATTCACCTTTCGCATCATCGTTAGCGTCATCTTTTTCCAAAAAAGAAAATGGCTAACGGCCCATTCTATTCTCATTCCTTTGAGAATAAACAGTAGACAACTAGGTTCTTTAAAATTAATAATAACAATGCGAATTCGATTATGGCTGAAGTATTTTTAATTTTTGTTAAGTTGTTGGATAAAATTTTAGTTGCATAGACAAATAGTCTCCTTACGGTCCATAACTTCTTTTTACCTGTACGTAGGAGTAATGATAAGATTGTCCCCATGTTCAGAATTCAGACGATTTCTATGGGGAACAGAAATACGATAAAAATTGAAATATTAACCTCGTATTTTTATGTACCTAACACTATAAAAAAATTTATAATGTACTGTAGTACTGTATACGTTTATGTTTAATGATAACTAGCATGCATTTTGTGTTCAGGCTTACTTAATAGGCCTCTGTCAATATGATCTGAACTAGCGTAGTTGTGTATTTATTGTTTTAATGAATGATCTAGTAAGTGAATTAAAAATAAGATAAAGAGAAAAACGGTGAATGAATAAGTGAATAAATGAGTCACTGAAAAATGAGAGTGAATGAATGAATAAACTAAAGAATGAGTGAATACTCTAATGAAAAACGGATGTATGATTGAATGGAAACTAAGTAAAATGCTAATTAATAAATGAAGAACTAATGAATGGATAGGGGATACAATTGAAAAACTAATGACTGAGTGAATAGATGAACAACTAATGAATGTGTGAGCAAATGAAAAACTAATAATTGCCTGAATAAATGAAAAAGTAACAAATGGTGAATAAATGAAAAGCTAACAAAATATATGTTTATAAATTAAATGTAGGTCTAATGAATGAGCGAATAAATTAAAAACTGATGAATGAGTGAATAAATGAAAAACTAATGAATGAGTGAATAAATGAAAAACTGATGAATGAGTGAATAAGTGGAAAACTGATGAATGAGTGAATAAATGGAAAACTAATGAATGAGTGAATAGATGAACAACTAATGAATGTGTGAGCAAATGAAAAACTGATAATTGCGTGAATAAATGAAAAAGTAATAAATGGTGAATAAATAAAAAACTAATAAAATATATGTTTATAAATTAAATGTAGGTCTAATGAATGAGCGAATGAATTAAAAACTGATGAATGAGTGAATAAATGAAAACTGATGAATGAGTGAATAAATGAAAAACTAATGAATGAGTGAATAAATGAAAAACGAATGAATGAGTGAAAAAATGAAAAACTGATGAATGAGTGAATAAATGTAAAACGAATGAATGAGTGAATAAATGAAAACTGATGAATGAGTGAATAAATGAAAACTAATGAATGAGTGCATAAATGAAAAACTGATGAATGAGTGAAGAAATGGAAAACTAATGGATGAGTGAATAAATGGAAAACTAATGGATGAGTGAATAAATGAAAAATGAAAAACTTATGAATTGAATGAATTAAAAGCTGATGAATGAGTGAATAAATGAAAAACTGATGTATAAGTTAATTAATGAAAAACAAAGGATTAAATGGAATTGAATGGAGTGGGATGGATGGATGCATGGATGCATATTTAAGTGGTAGAAATGGAACGTTTTAAAATAATTTTGTCTGTCGTCTTGACTAAAAGTTGTTAATTACTTTAGTTGTGTTGATCTTTAATAATAATGGCAATTTGTCTCTCTAGGCCTATAATTTTGCACAGCCACATACATTTTTTTGATCTGGATTGAACGAAGTTTTGTGGTATTCGAAATCATAGCTGATAAGTGATAAGTTTTATATTTCAGTTGTTGCTGTAGGTTATGTGAAGTCATAGATCTCTAGAAAATTAATTTTATTGGCGTCGTGGCGTTATGTTCAACAGTGTCTAGAACTATAGAGAGATACTGTTTTAGCTATGATACAGAACGATTAATTTTTTAATATGATCCGAAGTCAATCTTAGATTTTTGACAAATTACTGTGTAAGAATGCAAAACTAAATAACACATCAAAGATTCTTTTATTATCTTTGAACTCATGTCTAGTCTTCTTTCTTCCGTCCTTAGTCTGAATTATATAAACATTGAAGAAGATCCATAACTGCATCTTGTTTTCAATCCCTCCATCTCTCTCTCTTTTCTTTTTTTAGGAACCTAAGCTATTAAAATGCAATTGTAATTAATATTTTTAATAAAGTTAGAATGTGTTGATTAATTTTTTAATTTGTAATTTCTTCATTATCGGGACTCTTCGAACACTCTTGCGTCATTTCTTTCAAGAGGTTGTTGCCATACGGTATTTTCTCTTGTGTCTTGTGCCTGTCTAAAATGTAACTGCTTTCCTTGGTTCTTAATTATAGCACTTTCTTTCATCTATTTCTTGCACAAGTTGCTTTCTTGTTGTAAATTATGTCTCGGGCTTTTTGCAGCGCGAGGGAAATGGAGCGCATGTGGGGTATTACCTCTCTCGAGATCTCTTCACCACAAATTCATCCTGTTTACAAGAACGTAATATCTCTTGTTCTCAGCTATAAAGGGTTTTACTGCAACCTAATGTGAAAGAAGTGATTATATATACTTAAGTTGCTTTCTCGGGGAAAGTTGCAGCTACTGAAAGAATTTGAGTCTTCATGATGTTCATCTTGTAGCGTAATTTTTGGGCATTAGAACCGTATGTTGAATGTAAATTTTCTGTCTTTTCGGAACTCGTCCGTTAAATTTTTTGTAACATGAAGTGAACATAGTGCCTTACATAGTTGAATTCCTTGTAGTATTTTATAAAATATAGCGGATTTCCCTTCGTTTATTATATCATCACCTTTCCTTTTAATAGCGAAAAAAATAAAGATTGTATTAAATAAGTAAAAGTGTTCTGGTTTGCTATTTAAAACTGTTTATCAAATGTTTTAGTTTAAATTAAAGATAGGCTATTTCGTATTGCAATATTAATGTTGCCACAGTTAACTAATGTTATCTTAATTCACAAATATATACATTTTTTTAATAAAAAAAGAAGTAACGAGTGTACGCCTATAAACAAGTTTCGATTAGTACGGTGCCGTTCCAAAAGTGACATGGGCAAGTAACAACCCGCTTAGCGGTGATTCAGAGCGTCAGTTTTCGGCAGTAAAATCTCGCAGGTTATGTGCATCACAGGTACAATTTATTGATTTGCCTTATAATAAGTGCTGAAACTGTTGATCCTCCTCTCTAATAGACATTTCACATCTTTCGAAAAAGAAATCTACACAGACGCTGGACTTCGTGTCTATTGATAAAATTGAACTCTAGTTTCATTATTTGTTTCCATCAATTTATGAGCGACTAAGATTTAAATTCATTAACAATTTCGTCATTTTTCAAGCTGATGTGTTGGATACACCTGCATGTCGAGTTTGCTTTCTTGGCGATTTCATGGGAAACTATTTTATACTATTGTCTATGTCATCGAATTTTTCTTCAGTTAGCGATTTATGCTCCTTTTTAAAAATGTTCTAGTTTTCTTCACTTTATTCATTAAATTCTGGATTGTTGAGTCAGTTGGTTGTTGAGCGCCAGGATATTCCCTTAGAAACATAACAGATACTTTTTTATGATTTCTTCATAACATATAGCAATACATTTGAAGATTTGTTGTTCTAATAAGTACTGTATTGCCACAAACTAAACTGAACTGCATTGAATATAAGTCAGCTGTATACTAATTCTGAAACCTTGACATTCCTTTAGCTTTTGATCTATGTTCAATAAAAGTGTGACGCCACTTGCTTGGGCAAAACATTTTTTATGGCGAACACACTGTAATATTGACATGTGTTACTTTAAGCTATAGCCTACGGACATAAAGTATATACAAATTTATAATACAAAAATTGATGCTGAATATAAAAAGAAATCAGTAAGATCAGTGTCGTGAATTTTATTTTGCATTTTGCACAGATATTATTATTTTTTTAATCTAGAGAAATTTCTCAAATGTAGATTGCAAAACTATTCCAGGCATAGCTATGATTTTCCATTTAGTTGCTCTAAGAGGTGTGGGTTTCAATACCAGTGTCTTAGAGACGTCAGTAGGTTGCAAGAAATATATTTAGCGTGGTTTTGAAATATAGTGGGTGTTACCGTTTGGAGAACATATGAAACATGGAATGCTTGCTTCCGTTATGAACATACATACAGATGGCTTCAGTGCTGTCTATATTTTAAAGTTCTATACTGTTGTATACCCTAGGAAGTGATCTGTATTTTTTGGAGTTAATTTTTAGTTTATACTATTTCTTACGATGTAATTATAATTGTGTAGTAATTTGTATAAGAATATTTTTGCGGAAACACCCAGCTAAATAGTTTTTTATTATTTTTCAAACATTATTACATTTCATAACGTCTTGCAGAGATATTTGGAATTCGAATAAAAATATGATACGCTATACTTCAGCTTTTGCATTTTAGCCTATAGCCTATATCTTCAGTATGTTTTATTTATATTAATACAGTATTTACGGGTTCACTGCTGTAGAGTAACGGTTAGTATTCCTGACAGTGAAAGGAGTGGGCCCGCGTTTAAATCCTGTTTGGGGCAAGTTATCTGGTTGAGATTTTTTCCGGGGTTTTCCCTCAACTCATTAAGAGCAAATGCTGGGTAACTTTCGGCGCTGGACCCTGGACTCATTTCGCCGCCATCACCTTCATCTCATTCAGACGCTACATAACCATAGGAGTTGATAAAGCGTTGTAAAATAACCAATTCAAATATATATATATATATATATATATATATATATATGAATGAAAGGAATGATTCATAGTATGAATGGACAAATGAATAGTTCGTACAATGAACGCATGGCTGTATGAGTCAGGGAATGAATGGATGAGTCAGGGATTGAACGAATGAATGTATGAGTCAGGAATTGAACGGATGAATGAGTGAGTACCGATGAATGTACGAGTCGGGGATTGAAGAGATGAATGTGTGAATTAAATATTGAACTGATGAAACAGGGAGTTAACAGATTAATTAATGAGTCAATGAATTGATAAAGGAGTGACTGAAAATGAACAAATGAGAATGATTGTGTAATGGAATGAATCGATGAATGAATATATCATCAAATTAATGAATGACTGAGCGAGTCAGAGAATGAACGGATGAATAAATGAGTTCGTAAATGAACGCATTAATGAATGAGTAATCGAATGAACGAATGAGTGAATAGGCTATTTGAACTCTAGGCATAACGGAGTAGTGAAACGGAACTCAGAAATCTCCGTTCATCTCATTTTCCATTACATTGCCTTATAAACAAACACACAGTAGGCACTGTGCATCAGTGATGGATTTCATGCGACTAGCGAGAGCCGAAATTTCGTAAAGGCCTTACACAATCCGTCACTGAGCAATGTTTACTTTCCTGTATACTCGTCTCAATCGGAAAAAGGTGGAATGGGGAGTTAAGGGGAAATCTGCAGTACCTCAATTCAGTTATTAGTGCCCAGGCCTGACCTAGATTATTGAGCAATAAATAAACAAGTCAGTGAATGAAAATATTTGTACAGTGCAAATGAAAAGATGAAGAAACGATTGTCACTGTAGGAAAAGTAAAAGTGAACACAATTTAAAAATATGAAATAGTGTAGGTCGGAATTTAACAGTGTTCTAAAACAAACTCAATAAGCATTTTCTTACTGCATAGAGTGCAATGCAGTAAGCTGAGTATTCTAACTTATTGCAAATGTTTCGAAATTGTTACTGCTTTGTTCTGCTTTATATTTGCACAGTCAGTTACTTAGATATTTAATCATTTTTCTTAATCACTAATATATCAAGAGTCCACTGCAAGAATGATGGATGTCACTTTCTTATCGAAAATGAACCAAGACTGTCAATGCATAGCTTAAGACATATAGAATGTACATAGAGAGTTAACTTATATGGCATTAACACTGCTAGTCATTGTCCAGTAATGATCGGAAAATCACAGTTAAGCTTTGAGCGCTAAGCATTTCAAACTTTCAATTGCTTCTCCTGCAAAATGTATTCCAAATGACATCCATCATTCTTGCAGTGGACTCTTTATATTAAGTAGACAATACACTGTATTGGTACCTTTTGTGCCCATTGTGATCTTATCTTTCTACTAGTATACATATATATTTTTATTTCTCTCATTCTTTTTGCATTTGTGCTTTTTGTATTTCTATATGTAATTTTATTTCTATTTCTTCTTTGCTTCTCTCTGTATTTGTTTCTTCATTAACATCTTCAATGTCACGCTCTGTAATATAAGCTATTCAAGTCTGAATAATTAATAAAAATATTATTACAACAATTTACATTACAAAATATATAAGTAAGAATTTTAAATTATTATATTGGTATACTCGTACGTCTACTTGTATTCTGGTGGTGTGGTAGAGAAGGCCTGATGGCCTTAACTTCGCCAGATTAAATAAATAAATAAATAGATAGGTAGGTAGGTAGGTAGGTAGGTAGGTAGGTAGGTAGGTAGGTAGGTAGGTAGGTAGATAGGTAGATAGACAGACAGACAGATAGATAGATAGACTATGCGAGAACGGGTTCAGAATGATATTGACAGTTATTGTAAGGCACTGCTCATTATTTCAAAGATGTTTAAAATGTATGCTAATCCACAGCTGAGAGTTAGTTCTGCCTAAACCATGAATGATTGTCCATTGCCATTATTATAACGTGTGTTACGGTCCAGCATCAAGTCGATAAGTTCATACATGAGCTTAAACTAAAACTCTAAAACTCTTACAGGTAAAACGCCGTTGTTTATTAGTACAAATTTAAATAAGATGACGAGTGTTGTGCAGCAAAGTGTGATCTCGTTGCAGGAAGTATTTTCAGTATTTTGTATAAGGTATTATAGTTGCGAGATTTTAGGTCTTGTGCTGGCTGCGATGTTTGGAAGGGATCAAGGATTTTTTCGGGGTAGTATTTTGTGGCGCTCCTCTTGCGACACGGTGATACATAGCTGTCTGCGAGCGCTCTCTTGGAAACTGCAGGAGAATGGATGTGCTGTGCCCGGCAGACAGAGAGAAAGAGAACAGTTACAGGGTGGTAACGGCTCCTGACATGAAATGACACATTTCACTGATTAATTTTCTCTACTTGGCAAACATTCTTTTTTTTCTAGTAGGCGTTGCGATCTACAGAGAGAAATATGGCTTCGATTATATTCTCATTTCAGAAAATTTGTTTTGTGTATCTTTTTTCTGTCTGAATTCTTTCTGCTATTTCTCTTTGCCAGAGCTGAAGTATTTCTTTGCAGAGTTCTTGGAAATACTTCACTAGCTGTGCGACTGAATTGTAAAAACATATCGCAGAAACATTTTCCGGGTCATGTGGTATTTAGAGGTCCAATGCTAGTTTTGTGTTTATCCCACTTAATTTGTCAGAAATCGTCGCTCATAGAAGATGTTTATAATGAAAATAATATCGATATTAAAAGATCTGTTTGTTTATTTGTTTTTTTTTTTTTTTTCGCACGATACATTGATTCCTAGAAACAATTTCTCGCTTTTGTTATAGCTTCGAAATTTGGTGGGATGAGTCTGAGGATTTCCCATGAAATTACTTGACATTGGTCTTACATTTGGAAAAACCTAGGAGAAAACGCATCCAGGTAATATAATCAGCCCGTACGTACTCTCAGATCACGAATTGCACTCATTACTTAGAGAATATGTACAGTACGTCTGTGGCGATATTTCCTAATACAAACACGATAAATGAAATGTACGAAGCTTTAGTAAATGGTGATATATTCCAATGTTAGTACATCTTTTCGATTGTCAGTAACAAATTTTATAACGAGAATCAACGAATCACTTTAAGAATTTAAAATAAATATGTCTTTTTGTAGGCTATATATTCCCTTCTTCGTAATAGTCTTATTTACTATCGTTTAGTAATTTTTTGTTTATATTCTTAGTCTGCATTTCTTTAGTTTTTTTCTGTTAGACTATATCGTTATTTTTCCTGTAACTACCACCGGAAGAAAACCTATCCGTAGTTAATATAAATATGCAATCATTCATTCATTCATTAAAGATGAAATTAACTGTTTTTGTTGTAATTTCCTTCTTTTATTAGTTGGTTATTTAACGACGCTGTATAAACTACTAGGTTATTTAGCGTCGATGGGATTGGTGATAGAGAGATGCTATTTGGCGTGATGAAGCCGAGGATTCGCCGTAGATTACCTGACATTCGCCTTCGCCTTACGATTGAGGAAAGCCTAGGAAAAAAATCAACTAGATAATCAGTCAAAGTGGGAATCGAACCCTCGCCAAATTCCTTGTTCATTTTGTGTCTAATTTCTCATTTCCTGTCTTAGATTTGTCATCTTTCCGTCTATTTCCTTCCTGATTTCTTGCCATTCTTTCTATCTATACCCGGTTAGTACTTTTTCTTTCTTTATTTCTTTGTAATCTATTTTTTTCGTGCTAACTTTTCCGTTAGGCCTACTACGAAGTTTCTGTCTGCATTTATCTATCACTTGCTTCCATTTTTCTTTGTCATTTTTTTCTCTTTCTCTCTTATCGTTCTCCGGTGGTCTGGCGTTTATCATGCTAGCCGTAGGCTCCGGATTTCGTTCCTTCAATCCCAGTTGAGGATGATCGAATGTTCAGCTTGGGTTTCTTCGGAATGGAAGTGAAGCTTGGAATCCCGTGGCATGGATTTACGGCACATAAAAGTACTCTGTCTCAGGCAGAGGGCTCAAGGGATAATTTGTCCGATATCTTTCGCTCACAATGAATTTCGACACTGAACAACCTCTCCAGTTGAGAGCGCCGTTAAATAAAATGCACTACTGCTACAGCTACTACCACTACTACTAGTATTCCTACTACTACCACCACCATAACCACTACTAGTCTACTATTAGCCTATTACTCTGGTATTTTCTCACTTTCTTTCTCCATAATCTTCGTGTTACCTTACATAACTCGCGTGTAAGTTATTCTGTTATCAAGATATCCTATATGAATTTCATTTTTTATGTATATATTTTATGGTTACGTCGTCTGGTATTGTTAATTTTTCATGCGGCCACACGCATAGAACAACAGAGAAAATGGAGTTTACGCAAAGCCTGGTATAATCCACAGGTGTAAAGTGATAAGTGGCATAGGCCACAGGTGTAAATGTCACAGCGCGTGAGGGTAGAGAAAATAAACGCATTGTCAACCGCGGATTTTGTTAAAATTCAGTTTTAATAGCTTTCAACAATAGTAAGAATATTTTCGCGTTAGGTCCCGTTGTAATAATTCCCAAGAATGTAGTGACTAGCAATTCTTACATTTTTAAAACACGCTTAGTTTTAAATCAGTAAGATTAATTCAGTACTCACAGCTGAAGCTCACCCGTATCTTATAGCGTAGTTCAGAAGGCTGACGGATACGATTTATGTTACATATTAATTACGTACTTCAATAAAGTTATTTTCATTATACACATTTTTTTCCACCTAATCACGTTCTCCGACGTGCATGTGCCTCTATTTGGCCAGCAGAACATTTTTGAAAAGTATGATTACAGTTTACATCAGTAACACTATCGTTGTCATTATCGTTCTCTTCATGATCATTATCACCATTATCATAATTATCGTTGTCATTATCGGAATCATAATATCCCTGGCCAGGTCGATGGGATTTAAGTGTGCTTAAATGCGATAGGTTCATATCAGTAGATTTACTGGCATGTGGGTCTAAAAGAACTCTTGCGGGACAAAATTCCGGTACACCGGCGCCGCTGATATAACCTCAGGAGTTGCGAGCGTCGTTAAATACTGTAAACCATAATGTAATTTTAATGTTTATCGTTGTTACAGTCATCACCATTACCGTTATTGTTATCGCTATCATAATTGTTACCGTCGTAATAGTCATCGTTTTCATTATCTCCACTATTGTTGTCATCGTAATGGTCGCCATCATTATCGTCATTGTTACCTTTATCGCCGTCATCGTTATGTCGTTAGGCTATCGTTATAGTAATCGTCGTCATCATCATTGTTAGATTATCCATATTTGTTCTTGTGTTATTGTTGTTAAGTAATAGGCCTAGATTTCAAATTCTTCATTATTGTCGTCATTATCATCATAGTCATTGCCATTATCTTCTTTACCGCCGTCGTCGTTATCGTCATCGTTTTTATTATCTTGATTATTATCATCGTTTAGTCATCGTGATCATAATCTTGGATCTATAATCTTTATCATTATCATAATTTTATTATCGTTTTCATTATATACATCTTCGTCATCGTTATTTAGTCATCGTTAGGCTCCGTATTCCAGCTACCTAAAGACTGAAGTTTAAGACGCATTGGGTATATAGTACGCCGAACACAGGTAATGCAACGGATAAAGATATAAGCAAACAAGTCGTCGCTGCGTGTTCGTACAATCAACTCCCGACATTCTGAGGCTATACTAGTAAATACATGCTTGAGCCGTTATGTTCATTTTCGTCGTGATCTTTGCATTAAATAATAACTTGCCTTCGTAAGTTACGGAACTTGAATATTGCTATGTGGATGTCACTTTAAATTAGTTTATATTGCAAGAAATCCTTTCAATAGTACATGACGATATTGGTGCATGATGTAGTACAAGATATTTGTATTGTCTGATATTTTTCCGTGTTTCATTAGTGTATTACGTGTCGCACATCACTGAAACCCCACTGATTTTCTATGTACCGTACTTTTCTAGATTATTTAATTTATTAATTGGGATGTTCGTACTGAACATCATGCTAGGCTACAAAAATCCAGGCTGAACGTCGAGTTAATTCCTTCATAATTTGCAGATTGTGATGGTACTGGTTCTTTTGGATTACGTTCAATACACTTTCTGTGTCTTTTGGTATTGCAGTGTCTTTCAGTGCAATGTTTTTGTCACTTTTACGTTTATTTTACACAATTTATATGTAATGTTGTCTATATTGACAGTGAAAATATTAGTTCAAATATCCTCGACTATGCCCAGCAATATTACGTTTATTTTACACAATTTATATGTAATGTTGTCTATATTGACAGTGAAAATATTAGTTCAAATATCCTCAACTATGCCCAGCCATATTACATGCTTGAGCGTCTTACCTATGGCATTTTACTTCTACAATGAACCTTCAATCAGCCACAAAGATGTAGTTATTTAAATAATACGACTAGTAAGAGCAGTGATCGATAAGACTACTCACTATGACTGCGTCCCGGTTTTGGCTTTCTAGAGGAAGAGGGCAGAGGATGCGTAACTATTTTGTATACAAACGTACCTGTACCTGCGCTGTGACGTCACATATACTTGGAATCAGGCAACTTCATTCTAGTTTATAGGTAGCTGGAACACGAAGCCTAGTCATCATTATTGTCATCGTTTGTCATCATTATTATCATCATTGTTATCGTTAGTGCCATCATAATCATTATCATTATAATATAATATAGCCATTAACGTTTCATTATCCTACAAAATTCTTCCTTCTTATGTTTCTTTTTTATTTTTGTCCTTTTTTTTCTCCCCTGTATTTCTACTTTTGTTCATATTCACCCTCGCTGTTCTAATTCTACCTCTTTTCTGCTCGATCCAATCTCATATGCTTCTTTCCCTTATGGTTGATCAGACCTCCGACACATGGTGTGGTCTTATATTTCTTTACATATAATAAATGAAAAATTAGTATATTATACTCATTAATAAACCGCCGTTTCAGATATTTCACAGCTACAGAGGATCCAAGATGAATTGAAGGGTTCAGAACCATAGTGGGCCAAGCGCCATTTACTAAATGTGTAGATAACAAGTGTTAAAATGAAGTTATCACCATAATTCAATGGAAACATATAGACAATAATATAAACATTGAAACTAAATGATGTCGATCTTCATTAAACTATAGTATTCACTTAACTTTAACCCTTGCGTTCTCCGTTTTTAATAAATGACGCTTGGCCCACTATGGTTCTGAACCCTTCAATTTCCCAAATACAATCTCGGGTATAGCTATTTTGATTCTGTTTGGAGTGACTTGAACCTTTGTAAACTGTAATTTGACATGAAGTAGCATAAGCTTAATTCTGAGATTTGGTGAAGTGTGACACAGTTTGGCCATTTGAGAACTGGATATCTGGAGCTTCACAATGTGCGGCCCCTTGTGGTCAGAGCCAGAGTGAGAGAGAGCGCGGGAGCTGTAATGGATGCTGGGGGTCGGTCCAGACCAGGTCCGTGTAGCTGCGCTTCCTCGATAGTGGGCGACTGGATCACTGTTTGACGTGTCCGTCTGAATGCAGCCATTCTGCATCCCATGCCAGACACTCACTTCCCCTCCGTGCTGTTAGCTGCCCTATTCATCCTCATTCAAGCCCGTCTCTACGTAATAGCCGACACAAATCCGAATCCTAGTTAAACGCCCAAATAAATGTAGCTCAACTTTGATTACATAAACAGAATTGACCACAATTAACTTAATACTCATCATAGCAATCGTTCGATCATTATTATTATTATTATTGTTATTATTATTATTATTATTATTATTATTATTATTATTAATATTAGTGCTGTTGATCCATTAAAATATTTAATCGATTGACTATTTGAATTTAATTGATTAACCGATAGATTAATCGAGTTTTGATCTAGTTGAAAAAATGTTTTAATATACTGTAATACGCAATTATTGTTAAATTTAATTTGTGTTCAGTGATAAGCACAAGTATTAAATGTTGTATATCTGTATATATTGTATCGTTATATTACAAAACAACTATTTTAATTACTTACTAACATATTTATTATGAGGCTTATAATTTATTGTATCAATTTGTCCGGGAATTTTTGAGACAAACATAAATAACAAAAAGTATGAAGACTCACCTAGTTAATACTGCTTCATCCATGACTTTAAACATGTGAGTGCATTCACATGCTCCGAATTAAGTGCCGCTATACGTTTAGTAACAGTGTTTTCTGCATCACTAAACACTAAGAAAAAAAACTTCTTTTTCTGTCAAGCACTTCTCCACGATCGTTCAATTTAAATCTAAACGTTTCACCGAGTTCACCTCTCAAATTCTCATATGACATAATGGAGTTTACACTTTTCACAAACTACAGAAAACTGATTTTTTTCTTTATCAAACTAAACACACAACCTTCATATACAAACTCAGTACAGAATCTACAACTGCAAAAGTACAGCGGTCGTAACAGAAGACTGGCCCCTATTGTAATCGAATTATCAGATTTTAGAAAGAGAAGAAGGTAGATACGCTCTCACTTGCACACAGTGTAGACATGGCTGTTTTATAAGGGATGAGGGGGACGAATCCCAGAAACGTATGTATTTCATATGCTAGGAAGATGAGCTGACAACAAGGTGGAAGTTTTCTTGGAAAACCATAAAACTTAAGTTAATAAGGATTTCGCATTGTGTTTCAACTTTCGATAGAGGTAGACTAGGTCACTGTCCTCATACCTCCATCTCTTTCTGAAGTGTTTGTGCAAAGATTTTCCCTACGCTACCTGGTTTACAGTTAGAAAATAACAGTATTATTATGCTTTTAAGTAAGTAATTTCCGAGAGAGAAATATTGTCTGAATTTTTAGTATGAGTTTGTATTAACAAAATAATAATTAATATCAACTACAACCGATTAATTTTAGTCGACTCGATTATTCGATTGAATATTTTATTGATTAATCTTACAACAGAAATTGATTGATTAATCGATTAAATTCCACAACACTAAAGTATCACCGTCATCACCAGAAGATCTATACGCAGGCCTACTATTGTCAAGAGAGTTGAAAAATCCATTGAAGCTTGATGAAATTTTTGAACAATTACTTTGAACTATTGTACATTATGGATAGACTATAATTTAAATCAACTGTTTAGATAAGCACTATTTTCTTTATTTAACTTGAAACGTTTGTACTCTTCATGTTTGATAAATGTAGTCACAATTTCTGTTAATACTGTGACGCCACTAATTACAGAATGACTGAAATTATGACGTGTTTAAATAAAAGTAATTTAGAGTTCGCTCAGCAGTGATAAAACAAAGGGGAAACAAATGTGACATTAAGGTGAATTCATTACCATCCTTACATCCTTGATTAATAAATGCGGGAAGTATAAAGACAGAAATAGTTAATTTAACATACTATTCTAATTCCAAAGTACATACTTAACTTGTGGTATTAATTTCTAAATGACAGTTTCAAACAAGAAATTGGGTTCATAATGATGGATGAATCGCTCCATGTGTAGGCCTAAGTTTTTTTCTTCCATTCAACAGGGTGTCGTTCTCAATAGAAAATTTGAAAATGATATTCATTCTGTACTATAAAAAAAACCACACAGGAATTATAAGGTTTATGTTTGTTAATATTTAACGTGTAATATTGTAACATTTGCGATGTCGAGAAAGTAGAGGGTTATGTATCTCTGCTTTTTTTAGGAGCATCAGTCAATTGATGTAAATTTTGGGAAGTCATCAAAAAACTATATTAAGAGTTTTAAAAAAAATGTACTTTTTTCTAATTGTTAATAATGTACCTATGTGATATTTTGAGAAGAGCTTTTAATAGATTAATGATTTATTTTTTAAGAATTTCCTTAATTTTCACACGATGAAATTTTGTGATATGTCCTTTCAAAAAAAAAAAAAAAAAACAAAAACAAAACAAAACAAATGGATTCTTTTATTTAGGTCGAAATGTATATATTATATATGTAGATCAATATATTTCTTTAAGCTATGTAATAGGCTATGTTCATTTGTTCTCAAATAATTTTGTAATAAATTGCGTGTAATTTTCGATGACTGAACTGTACTTCTGCTTTGTCAATGCTGTAGCTCGATTCCAGTTCACTAAACCTTGGGCTATACTCGTTTGTACTACGTTTCAACATTACCTTATAGTGCTTCAAATCCCTTGTCCTGGTTATCATAAATGAAGATTCGCTGTAATACCTTATCATAAATAAAGATTCGCTGTTCTAATGTGTACAGCATTGCCACAAACTACACTGAACTACCCTGAATTTAAGTCAGCTGTATACTAATTCGGTAAACGTGGCGTCTCTTCAGCCTATGTTAATTGTTCATACGCAACAGAAAGCCTTTCCAGGGGAAATATACAAACTATTTTTCCTTGATCTATAACGGTATAAGGCCGATTTACCTGAGCGAAATCCGTTTCTTGACGAATGCTCTGTGCTATTTGTTTTCACTCTGTGTGTTATGCTTTGTCCAATGAGGCAGTCGTTATTGGGAAAGCTGAAAGAGTGTCTTTCTTATTATTACGACTGATTAAAAATATAATTAAATGAATGGGCCTACATGTCACAGTGGATTGCAATAAACTCCTGACAAATATAAAGAATAACGTAAAATATGGCAGACAAAATGGTCAGAGAAAACGGGAATGATTAAAAGTCTCTCTTGGATGGAAATAGGTATGTAATATACTCGTATAGGGTAACCAAGGGTAAATGGGGTCAAAAAGTAACAAATCCTTAATTTTATTGTTAATTTCATAATATATTACATTCATAACATATCATTAGTTACAGCCACATGTAAGTACTACTTGCCCAAAAATGTTTCTTTTTTACTCTAAACTAACTGTCTGTACATAAACTGAAATATTTCACTGCAGTGACCCTTTTTACCTTTCTGTATAAGGATAAATGGGGTCAGTGTTTAGGGCAAATCGGGTTACAATTTTTCCCTCTATATACCTGGACGGAACGTTAAAATCAATATTGAATTGATTTAATTTAACACTTTACACCTTCCATAAACAAACACTGTTTTCTTTTCTGCACCAACGAACTGTGTTGCAGTGTAGTCCAAAACCACATGCGTACATGCGTACAGTTTCAAGATTCTACACACAAGTTCATTTTCTTGTTCTGGAGTAAACGTAGTTTGACGGCCTTCACTTTTCAAGTGGTTGTCCTGGCCACTTTGAAGACGTCGTTGCAGACATGAATGAGGAACTCCTAACAACTCAGCAGCATGACGTTGGCTTCTTCCCACGCGAAATGCTTTAATAGCCTTCTGCATGTCGTTCTCAGTCCACGAATTTGACGTTTTCCTCTTACATTTAGCCATCTGCCACAAAGAATTGAAAATAAATACTTATCTTGAGTGACGGATTTGAAACATGTTGACCCTATTTGTCCGATATTACTGACACTATTTAACCCAAATTTAGAACTTTTTTGCGCTAGAGGTTGGTAGTACTAAATACTGCTTCGACGAAAGCGTTACTAGCCATAATCTCTTCTAAAAAGATTAAACTTAATATTGAAAGTTAATCGCTCAAATTCTCTGCAATAGTTGTTGTAAAATAATAAAGGGACCGTAAAGCATTGTTTAAAATGTATAAAATACTCTTAACTCACCTTTATATTCTCTCTATTATTTTATTGTCAACACAAAGAATACACACACCAGCTAGCATCAATGGCACTCAACGTGTACAGGAAGTTCTCTTCCTGACCAGTATATAGTAGCCCTTGCTTGAACTGGTTTACGCTTGGATATGGAGACAGGGTTTTGAAATTGACCCGATTTAGACTGAGTTACCTTATAGGAGCAATATAAGTTTTAATAATAGCCTACGTGTGAAATATGTGCCGTTTGCGTAACACTGTTTATTTTAATAACCGTTCCACTGTCACTAAATATTGAAGAATGACTACAGTAGGGATATGGCTTAACAGTGACCGGGATGCGATCGGTGATATTGGAAATGGAACACAGTACTCCGAACACGGGGAAGTGAATGCTGGCCCGGCGGGACATGATAGTCTGCTTTGAATGTACTGCGCTGACTGATTGATTGGCTCGCTCGTCCAGGATAGAACGTTCCGCGTCTCCGCCTATGCGATGTAACAAAAATTAAATTATGGCGCCAAGAGCTTTAAGGCCTCGCCTTCATCGAGTTGTACCCGTGTTTTGTCTTTACCTTGCCACCTCTCAACTTTTATTGTCGACCTCTTAACAAGGATGATCTGAACGGTTTAATCTCGCTTGTCACGTAATGAGTATTGCCAATGGGGGAGGAAGGGAGATGCTCCTTGGCAATTTGGCATGCGATACATGTTGTGGAGGCGAGGATTGGCAGATCTATGATTTATGTAATTGGTCATTGAAATCGGCGCAGGCACATTCCATCAAGTGATGGCTTTCCCCCGATTCGCCGTCCGGCCGTGGTGAGAAGATAGAGAGGAAATGGTGGACTGTAAAAGCGACAGTAACGTTCCTGTTTTATTTATCTACTCCGCGGGTAGTGTGGCCGAAGGTAAAACTTCCACTGCGTGCATGCGAATGCCTAAGAATGTTTGCTCTTGCGTAAGCCGCATGTGTGGTTAAAGTACTAGCGCGTTGGTCTTCCATCCAGGCTGCCCGGGTTGAATCCCCGGCCAGGTCATGATGGAATTTGTGGTGGACAAAACAGACGATGCAGAGAGTTTTTCTTGGGGTACTCCCGTTTCTCTCTACCACTCCACCAACACTCTCTATCTCACCCTATTTCATCTATCATCTGCAATAGTAAAAATCGGGCGTCGGAAACCGCACACCAAAATTTGCTACCTGGATTTCGGTCATATAGGAACTGCACATCAACATTTTCTACTTGGATTACGGTCATATGGAAACTGCACACCAAAATGTTTTCTACCTGCTCTGCCGATACTATACATAGTTTTATGCTCGACCATGCCGAAATGTAGTAATTATACACCTGGTAGCAGTCCTTTAATGCATGTCATTAAAATACACCTACTCATTAAAGTTCAGGTGTTTTCAGCCAATGACAACTCAGCTTACAGGTGTTCAGCCAATAACGAGTCAGCTTTGTACCGTTATAAAACCGCAAGTATCGATTATTCTCGGATATGCAATCGAAAGAGAATTAGCGAAAAGTCACGGAGGCTGGAAATCCAATACTGTCGCAGAAGGTTATGTTCTGTTACTGTAATAATTAGCGTTAATTGTAAATAATATTCAAATAAATTCAATTTGTCATCTCGTTTTTCTATGTCGAATTCAATAATCAAAGTTATACCAAGTTTAACGGATTACACAAGGTCAATGACATTATTGTTCCTCGGAAAAAATCAATACTTTCGCGTCTGCGCACATCTCACAATTCACGACCTAGAACAAGGTCACTTCCGATCTTGTCAGATACAAATAAAATGTATAAATCTGAATAATTAAATAAGTTAGAAATATGGTCGAGCATAAAAAGTCGTATGAAACACGCCTATAATGGTAATTAAGAAGCTCGTATGAAAATTATGAAACTCGCTTGCGCTCGTTTCATAAACATCCATACTCGCTTCTTAATTACTATCATTATAGGCTCGTTGCATAATGTACTATTAATTTACCAAACTGTTTTAATTTTGTTCGAAATGGAGCGTTTGCTTACCTCTGGAAGTGAAAGGGGAAATATAGTGCTGGTATATGATGATTGTAAATTTTATAAAGCCAAGAAATTGAAAAAGTATAAGTGATGTGGAGGTGTTGTGTTAGAAAATGCAATGCGAAAATTTATAGCTTGCTGAACAATGTGGAAGGTATCAGAGAACGCTGTGAGTATAACCATGCGATGGACATTAGGAAATTAAGTCGCCAAATAATTAATGCAGCTACGAAAAGAAAAGCCAATTTTTACAGCAGTCATCCTTCATTGTATAAATTCGTGAATCAACTTTTGGACATAAAAACTGATACTTATATTAAACTGCAAAGCAATGAAGGAAAAATATAAGCGAAGTTTCAATGTAAAGTCAATCAAATGCAAAATAAACATGTTTTGTAAATTGTGCAGTTTCCGGCTAGGATTAGTAAAACCCTCTTGCATCAGCGTGCAGTATCCGGATAGGATTAGTGGGTCCCTCGAAAAGCGGATCAATGTGTGCAGTTTCCACCTACCCGTAAAAATAGACTGAGGTAAAGTCTTGGGAATAGTACGGGTTTCCGATGCTGATATAGGAAAGACTTGGGGCTCCGGGTCCCTCGGGCATATCAGGTTATTCCTTTGCTGATGGAACTTGGCTCTATCAGGGGCTGAGACAGGATGGCCTACTTGTCAACGTCAGATTCACAAATGCCACCCAGATACCTTTCGGACTTGGAGAGTCATCGCATTGGCTATATAGGACGCACAATAGGCCAAAGTGTGACGGACCCGTCCCGGATCAGTCCTCGAAACTCCGAACCAATCCAAGTAAGATCTTGTACAGGGACATCATTTTATATTTACTTCAATTTTTATTGTACCTGAGTTTTTGAATGTACTTCACTCCCACCCCTCCTACTAATGAAGTTCAACCGTCCTCCACACAGATCCAAGACCGCATATACAGTCATAGTAGCCTTACGGTCATAGTAAACAGTACGTTCCAAAAACATGTTCACGTTTTCCAGTGACGAAAGAGCTTTCAATATTGAATCATTTTCGCACAGGTATTATCGTCTATTTGCCTACGTCGTATCCCGGTTTCCCCCACCAGCTTTATTCGCCAGCTAGTGGCTGGGCTGTCTTAGCTCTTTTCTGAGAATATTAATTTCTCTTAGGAATTGGACGTCTACGTAATAGTATACAACTGTTTAAAATAACTTAAATAAAAGAGACACGTTAAGTAATTAACTGTCACGTGAACCCCCCCCCCTTTCTACGACCCTGCAACATAACCACTTGGACGGACAGTAGATAGCATGTCTGAGTAATTTTATCTTTTCGGATCGGGCAGAAGTGAAGATTGAATTTACAGTACCGTACGTAAGGTACTCTTTTATAGAGTAGGCTAGATACAGAATTATTTCAACATGAGTTACCAGTACGAAGGACGAAACTGGTAATTGGAATTAGATGCAATAGTCTATAGTGCAATAATATGCACAAAAGAACTGAAGCCTGTATCGAAATGAACGGCCACCATTTTCAAAAATATGTTTAAATATCCATATTATGATTATTTTTCAATTTAACTCCATTCCCTATATTGTACGCTAATGTGCTGTAGACAGTATAATATACACCCCATAATGAATATGTCCACATGGACAGCTCAGTTCGTGAGTAAAAACACTCGTTGTTATTACTGTACTGTATTTTGATTAAACAAAAACCTAATGAAAATTATCAAACTCAAAAGCGCAATATTTCCTAGTTTACGTAAATGGATGTACTACTTTTCTTTCCTCCTATACCTAGTAAAGTGATTTGTTTGTACATTACGCCAGTATCATCGAATTCCAGTCGTGGAAGGGAGGTAGCAAATGGCGTTGATCCAGAGGTATAGGCGAGTTAATATTAAAAATGTTAGTAAAAATAAAATGATGTCCCTGTAGAATTGTGTGCGAATTAATAATTCCAAGCCACGTAATCTAATCATATTTATGTTCACTAGAGTCGTGCACAAATGGTAACGAAAAATAGAAATTATAAATATATTACTATTGAACGCCTGGCTCTGTAGTCAGTATGCAAAGCTCTTCCTCTCGCGGAGTGTCTCAGGTACTGTTTAACGAATATTAAAGTTGTTTCTCACTCTTTGTGGGTGGACGGCAAAGGCAGACAACATTGAGCCATGTAGGAGTTCCAAGAGCCCTTGCAAAGATACGATTGTCATCGTGTAGGCCTACTATTTAATTGATAATTCTATCTCTGTCATTACAATTAATCAATCAATCAATCATCCAACGATCTATCTATCCATCCATTCATCGACTTATTGGTTCATTCATTCATTCATTCATTCAGGTATTAATTCTTTCATCATTTGGTTTATACAGTAGGTATTAACTTATACAGAATTTTAACTAATATTTGGGCAACCTTTGTTTTTAAATTACAGGTACATTTTATTTCATACATAGGCCTATTTGCTTATTAACAAAGTCGATGTATAATTCTGTAGATAGGCCTAAGTGCTCAAAATGGCCACCTTCAGTCCTAACTCAAGCTTCTCAGCGATGCATAATGGACTGTCTTACTCTCTCCCATAGGCTTTTCCATTGCAGGTTGTAGGTAGGCTAAGTTATATCTTCCTTTAACATCTCTTTTTCAAAGATACAACAACGTATCGGATTTGAAGGTCTTGTTGTTGGGTAAACACTGTTAGGAAACTGTTCAGCATACAAACACCTTGCTTAATCGTATTACAATTAGCATGTCCATACATGAGGTGCATATCTGCCATTTCCCGATTGGAATACAGTTTCACAACAAACAGTTGATTCTCCTCCTCTTCTTTTTTTTTTTTTTGTACAAGACCTACTGATTCAATAAACACGACTCAATGTAGTAAGTAAACTATATGAAATACAAAGTAGGTCTATCTGTAATTAAAAAAAAAAAGCAAAGCGAAATTGACTAGCCTACAGGGTCTATATCTACCTGAACATTTTGCTTGTTTTTAGGCCCTGTATGCATTCGCTGAAGGTTTACCATATATTTTAGTTAAAATCCTATATAATTAGTCACCTAATAGGCCTAGTAGGAGTGAAGTGAAAGTGATAAGTGCGTAAATAAATTGAGGAAAGAAGAGTAGGGAAATAATAAGTGATGGAAGTGTTGTTAAATAGAGAAAATGGAAAGGCAGATAAATAATTTAGGAGAAAATAGCTGGGGAAGAAGGACTAAGAGTAGGTGGATGTGAGAATAATGATTAAAGATAATACGAATAATGAAGCAAAGGAATATACAGTAGGGAAGCGAGAAATGGAAAGGAGACAGTATAGATAAGAGAGAGAATGGAAGAGGATACATAGGAAATGATAGATAGCAACTCAGATAAAACAGAAGAATAGGAAGTAAACAGGAAATACATATCATACACTACTAGTCAAAAGTTTTCGATCACCTATCACAGCAATGGATTTGTGGTTAAAACAGGGATTTCGTTTTGAATATTCTATCATATCACAATATTAGAGAGAGAAAATAGTTATTTTGTTGATCTATTTAGTTTTTCCGATGTGTTTGTACATTCAAATAAAGTATATAGTTGTTTTCATAGCTGATAGAAAACTTTTGACCTGTAGTGTATATCATATCATATCATATCATATCATATCATATCATATCATAACAATTAATATGTCCTTCTTGCTATCCACTGACTACTAATAGTTTAAATAAATTGAATATTAATTGCTACTTTGCGCTGTATTTTACAGAATGTTTACTTTAACCCTCATTACCCATTTTTGACTTACACCACTTTTGCTCTGAACGGCTCATATCATATATCATATCATATCATATCATAACATATCACATCATATATCATATCATATCAAATATCATATCATATCATATATCATTTCATATCATATATCTTACCATACCACATCATACCATATATCTTACCATACCACATCATATATCATTTATCATATCATATCATATATCATGTCATATATCATATATCATATCATATGTCATATCATATCATATCATATCATAGTCTCCTAACGTTTCTTTGTTCTTCCGGTATATAATCTTGTTGCTACAAGACCGGAACGGGTAATCATACTCGGGGCGTGAAAAGACGTATTTTACATCAAGAAGATCTCGAGATTGCTGGTGTGAGAAGATTATTTTTGTGGAGACGGATAGGATAAAATAATCGAAAGCTTGAAATTCTTAATATTACTTAGAAATGTATTTATTATTTATCACAACTGGATGACGTTCGAAGTCATATCTGAAAATTTCCCTTTCTGTAGTTGAATGTTACTGTCGTGGGTTCAGCCTTCAGCTAAGACAACGCAGATCGTTACACTGACAGGCAAATAAAAATTAGTTAGAAACCATGCTCGTGACATCTTTCGCTTCAGCCAGCGCATATCATAGAGGGCGCATCCTGGACACATTATCTTTAAATAATTAAATTAATTGAAAATAACGATAACTTTATATCTAATTTATTTCTCTCTTTGTATAGCCTACTGTCAACCTGGACAAATTTTTTGATAAATGCATAACGAGGCTTCCTAAAGCTGAAAACAGTACGAAACTACCTATGATTGATAAGACAGGACAATTTACAATCTAGCCTGGATTCGAACCCGCTACCATGGTTTCCATACAGCTTTAAGGTTGCGCTTTAACCATTACTCAAGCCATGACATGTGTACAATTGCTACATAGTTAAATAATGGAATTAATTGTAGTACCATTAATACCAGCGTTGTCATTACCTGAGTATAATCACTTAACCCTCGGTATTTCCCTTTAATCAACTTCGACATACAGCACGTTATTGTCGGCCAGGAAGACTGATATACGACCTTCATATTGTTATCAGATATCAGTTAACTGGGTATAGATTAACACGATACAAAGGCGGATCCTGGAACGTGAAATCCCTCTACAAAGGGAAGGACTTAGATATGGGCGATTGGACCGTTTCCGCATCTTTGTTCTCTGTAACCAATTTTAGCAAGTACAGAACAACATTAGTATTGAACGTCTGCTGTAAAAATGTACTAGTGGTCAAACTCCCTGGTACCTCTCTGACGTAGACGCATATAGCAAGTAGAATATTATATACTGTTTCATGTTATAAAATAATACAAAATAAACAAAGCTTACAGGATGACGGTTAAATTGAGTATTATGATTAAACAAGCTAAGAAAATTGAATTTCTGTTACTTCGATATTAATATTATTATTATTATTATTATTATTATTATTATTATTATTATTATTATTATTATTATTATTATTATTATTATTAATTACTTACTTACTTACAAATAATGGGTTTTAAGAAACCCGGAGGTTCATTGTCGCGTGTCGACCTGGTTGGCGAGTTGGTATAGCGCTGGCCTTCTATGCCCAAGGTTGCGGGTTCGATCCCGGGCCAGGTCGATGGCATTTAAGTGTGCTTAAATGCGACAGGCTCATGTCAGTAGATTTACTGGCATGTAGAAGAACTCCTGCGGGACAAAATTCCGGCACATCCGGCGACGCTGATATAACCTCTGCAGTTGCGAGGGTCGTTAAATAAAAAACATAACATTTCATTGTCGCCCTCACATAAACCCGCCATCGGTCCCTATCCTTTGCAAGATTAATTCAGTCTCTATCATCATATCCCACCTCCCTCAAATCCATTTTAATATTATCGTCCCATCTACGGCTCGGCCTCCCTAAAGGTCTTTTTCTCTTCGGTCTCCCAACTAACACTCTATATGCATTTCTGGATTCGCCCATACATGCTACATACTCTGCCCATCTCAAACGTCTGGATTTAATGTGCCTAATTTTGTCAGGTGAAAAATACAATGCGTGCAGTTGTGCGTTTTGTAAATTTCTCCATTCGCCTGTAACTTCATCCCTCTTAGCCCCAAATATTTTCCTAAGAACCTTATTCTTAAAAAAAAAAAACCTTAATCTCTGTTCCTCTCTCAAAGTGAGAGTCCAAGTTTCACAACCATAAAGAACAACCGGTAATATAACTGTTTTATAAATTCCAACTTTCAGATTTTTTGACAGCAGACTGGATGATAAAAGCTTCTCAACCGAGTAATAACAGGCATTTCCCATATTTATTCTGCATTTAATTTCCTCCCGAGTGCCATTTATATTTGTTACTGTTCCTCCAAGATATTTGAACTTTTCCACCTCTTCGAAGGATAAATCTCCAATTTTTATGTTTCCATTTCGTACCATATTCTGGTCACGAGACATAATCATATTCTTTGACTTTTCGGGATTTACTTCCAAACCTATCGCTTTACTTGCTTCAATAAAATTTCCGTATTTTCCCTAATCGTTTGTGCATTTTTTCCTAACATATTCACGTCATCCGCATAGACAAGAGGCTGATGTAACCCGTTCAATTCCAAACCCTCTTTGTTATCCTGAACTTTCCTAATGGCATATTCTAGAGCAAAGTTAAAAAGTAAAGATGATAGTGCATCTCCTTGCTTTAGCCCGCAGTGAATTGGAAAAGCGTCAATAGAAACTGGCCTATACGGACTCTGCTGTAAGTTTCACTGAAACACATTTTAATTAACCGATCTAGTTTCTTGGGAATAGCAAATTCAATAAGAATATTATATAAAACTTCTCTCTTAACCGAGTCATAAGCCTTTTTGAAATCTATGAATAACTGATGTACTGTACCCTTATACTCTCATTTTTTTCTCCAATATCTGTCGAATACAAAAAATCTGACCAATAGTCGATCTATTACGCCTAAAACCGCATTAATGATCCCCAATAATTTCATCTACGTACGGAATTAATCTTTTCAAAAGAATATTGGACAAAATTTTGTACGACGTCAACAAAAATTATTATTATTATTATTATTATTATTATTATTATTATTATTATTATTATTATTATTACCGAAAAGAGTAGAAATATTCATTATTATTAAATCTTGTTCTTGCATTTTATGAACTTTGTCATCCCGTTATCTTTTCCATTATAAACGTTCTTCAGAAATATTCCGACATTCACTAATGCCTGCCTTCTGTGAACTGTCGTCAGTGATAGCTAAATTTTCCTGGTCATCGACGAAGAGTATTGAACGTCTGTTACAAAAATAGGCCCACCTTAATGGTCAACTCCAACTCCCTGGTACCTGTGTGACGTAGCCATCTGCGGCAGTTCTCAGTGGGGCTTGGCGGGCGGGGTTATAACTTTAAAACGAGTTAGTACAAGCTGTGATTATAGTTTAAAATTCTGCTAGTGTCCGTTTGGTGAGGTTTTGATGAGTATTTTGGCCACGTGTACGTCATCATGGTGCCGTGTGAAGCAGGGTGTGCAAAGAGTATGGTGTGGAAATTGAAATGAGGGGCTGGCTGTAAAATACTGCACATATGCATGAATAATACCTTCTACTGACTGAAATGTTAAATGAAGCAAATACTTGACTGCTATCACGCAAGGAGAGTTTAAATGCTCTTTATGTTATGTAATTGTTTTGACAGTTGATACAAATTTAGGCCTAATAACTTTATGAAGTAAAGGAAGTTTTATTTTTTCTCCCTGTCTTTTAAATACAAAACTATGACAGTAATCATGATTTATCAGTAATAATAATAATAATAATAATAATAATAATAATAATAATATAACATTTTAAAATATATTTCGTTAATATCGATATAGATTACATTGGTTAGTTCAGAAATTTAGAAATGTTTATCCACTTAAGGTGACTTGTATGTGAATTAATGGAAAAAGATTGTATCTGCTAGTATTGAAACTGTTAGGCACAAAATGATTACAGCTATAATTTGATGTAATTTTACAACGTTATATTGGAACATTTACGAATATTTTAAGGCATAAAGCATAACTTATAAGTGAATTGTTTTCTATTTATTCACTGTGACACACTATGTGAAAAAAAAAAATATATATGTAGTCCAATTTTCAAATTTGATATGTACCCACATCTCAAAAACAAATTATGTTACAAAGCTGAAATTTTATGTAGACTTTTAGAATTTAAGTACTATTTTCATAAGACTAATGTAAAAATTTGAAGTATTTTTACAGTAATGTTGAATTTCAATTTATAAAATTATTCAAATAAATGCATAATATTAAAAATAATACTAAAACGATAAATTATAAACTTAACAGTGTGATTTTTAATAACCTAACCTAACGGAAAACATTTGTTTCAGTGTTATCAATCAGAGACATAAGTAGGCTACTATTGCAATAATCTACTTTAAAGATTGTATTACAGTCTAAAGAATTACTAGTAAAATATCACCTCTTTTTATACTATCTGTTTTTAAGATGTGTGCATTCTTGACTTATTATATTATATAAAATTTAAAAAATATATTAGTACTGAACTGAACTGACCTAAACTGAATGAATGGGAAAAGGGGGGGAATACAATTAAAAGGTAGGCTACACGGTAAATTAAATTTATCGCGTCCTTGCAAAGGCTCTTGGGATTGATCGTTTTCCATTTTTTTCACTTTATCACATTTCTTTTATTGTATTCCATAGCTCTTGAAAGCTTATTAGCCTTGAAGCTTTAAAATGTGGAAGAAGTCAAGATTTTACAAGATTACAATTTTTTGGCGAGATGAAGTGAGGCTTATATTTGAGTTCGTAGCCTAAAGACCATTTGTCTCATTTCTTTCACACTGTCTCACTGAAGAGACTTTATAGTTGGCCTGGTATTTAACTATTGGCGAAGTGTATCAACATCGGTTAAAAACGCAGTAATCGTAGATTATGAAACGACGGTTAAACAGTAACAGTGGTTAAAATGTAACTTGTGTGCACCATTCATAATCACAGATTACTTAAACATGGCTAGCTGACACCTCATTTAACCAGAGTAAAGTCTATGCTGGTGTACTGTTTCTACAAAATGACTAAAGGAAAGCATCCATACCGCTGTAAAGATAATAGTCAACGTCTAAAAATGACTGCGCTCACTCCGTTCTACATCGAAATGAACGTGTCCAACATTTTCGCTTTGCATTTGTTTGCCTTTGGGCGCTGTTATACTGTATTTGCGAGTTGCATTTCTCTGCTGTTAGGTTAAAATCGTACAAAATAGAAAATTGAATGCAAAAATGATTATATCCCAATGTGTGGTTGAAGTGTCGCTAGACTTAATTACTAGAATTTAAATATATTATACAAAAAGATGGAATATCTATAAAGGAAAAGGATGCAGAAGATTAATAGGAATGTGTATACGATCAAGCACCTCATTTACACGAGGGAACTGTTCATTATCCTAAGATCCATAAATAACCTCTCTTTGTTCAGCCAGTGACATAGAGAAAGAGATATTCGAGTATTCCCTCTTAAAATACAGAAAATATCAGTTACATAGAATCGTAATACAAGCAGCCGAACCATAGGAGAAATATGACTTTTTGTGTTATTTCAAGTGATCCATTTGCAGATTTTGATAAAAGAAATCCCTCCTGAAATTTTCTGTCACCTCATTCCTCGTAAGAATTCTCTCTTTCCACTATAGAAACTTCACGCTCACGCTCTATCCAAGTAATTCAAGTACTGTATAATAATAATCGTCTTCGAAATAAACATCTGGCCGCCATTTTGCTTTACTTGCTCTACTAATCACTGGTTATCTCTTTTAACCGCTCGAATATGGCCGGTTAGAGATTACTGTGGTTAACCTCCTATTTAAGTCGTAACCAAGGTCGATCCACTGTAAAAATGCGTAACCAGAGGTTAGGTGACAATTTTAACCGGTGGTTACACTAACTGACGTTGATGCACGTGGGCATATGTCAGGGAATATTACCCACCACAGCAACAACAACAACAACAACAACAACAACCGATGTTAATAAAGACAAATCGATGTTATCTGAAATATATGCCTCATTGAGTTGCAAAAATTAATAGAGAGAAGGCAATGAGGAAAAATGGAGAGTATACCTGCCTCTCTAGACCTATCTATTTCTTTCGGTCTTTATGTAACTGTACTGGCTAAGCCCATGGTGCAAGCAGTACAGGACAGGGGTTTTCTCCAGACACTTCGGTTCCACTGCAACATCCGAACAGTTATCTACCAACGTCATCATCATCATCATTATCATCATCATCATCATCATCATCATCGTCATCATCTTTCACAACCAGTGCAATGTAGATTCACAGTCTGTGGTGCACTCTGGATTTTCTGACGTTCTAAGTCAGGGGTCGTCAGCACAGAGCACGCTGGGGCTAGCCTCTCTTACCCGCGGAAAACGCTGTGCACTATAGTGCTCTCGTAGCTGCTAGCGGGTATGCTCTCTATCTCTCCCTGTTGCACATTTCAGCGAGTGCTGACGACCACTGTTCTAAGTGGTCTTCGCTTTTCGACATGAGCGACATCTATAAGCCCCTCGTAGAGCCGAGGCAAATAATATGGAAGAAATAATATGGAAGTTAAGTGTCCTGTCATTGGGGGAGGGGGGAAAGAAAGAAAATCTTATTTTCGATTTATATTTCCTTCATAAATTTCTTTCCTGTCTCTCGTTTTCTTTCTTTATTATTTATTCATATTTTTATATTTTCCTGTATTTTCTCTTTGTTTTTCTTTATCCCTTTTTTCTTTCAATTTCTCCTTCATACCTTCTTTTTTTGTTCATTTCGCATGTTATTGATCTTTCTATTTTTGTTTCTGACTTTGTTTTATTTCTTTCTTTGCTTTTTATTTCTTTTTTTCAAGTCAAATGACCGGACATTCAAGTTATCATATATGATTTGAGCTCATGAGGTGCAGTTCTGCAAGATGTTATATTTAAAGCGTCCATTATGTGCATGAAAATACGTAACATTACCAATGAGCAATTCATCATAATCAACTGCTGACGAATCAAATAATTTTAAACTGCAAATTATATGTTGCAACTAATGTGAAGAGACAAAGTCGTTGTAGATTGAGTCATTACTACATTGGCAAAAAGTAAACGTAGGTAGATGGGAATTATAGAAGAGGTTCGATCTTCGTAACTACTCGTATTCTCTCGTGGATTCGATACGTTATGTTGAATTATACACGGTGAATGGAATACTTTTAAAATGCTATTTCTTTCTAATGCCAAATCTACCGCCCATATATCCCTTGTCTTCGTCTTCTCCTCCCTCTCTTTCGCACTATGTGATTATGAATTCATATTCGAAACTTCAACTACAGCGCTCTCTCTTTAAAGAGAAGAGCACAAAGAACTTGAATGTTGGCACATCTTCCTTATACGTAGAGCATCTTCAGCGGCAGCGGAACACAGTAGAAAATCAGCTTTGAATGCATGAAAGAAATTTTGATGTGTCTGCTA